>NW_027113235.1:15004-16970 GCF_000696795.3 Halyomorpha halys | reverse complement strand
ATATCACTTACAGCAAATTTACTTGATGTGTATATGTGTATACAGTTGTAAATATCAATAAACAAATTATTTTAAAAAAAAAATTCTTGGAAAGATATAATTGACTTATAACATTTTATAATTTGATGTCAGAAATAGAGACCCCCAAAGCATTGATTCCGGAGATAAATAAAAATCACATGTTGACAAAGCAATAATTATCTGCCTTGATTTATTATTCGGTTTAAATACAACAGTTTAATTTCGAAATGATCCCTGCATGAGAAAATTAATAAAAAGTTTTGTTTAAACAAAGGCTAAATTTATCGCTGCTATCGCTCGGCCGCTTATCAATTTCCGCATCATTTGTTCCGGCTTTATCGTGTTTCGAGCTCCCAACAGCCCTTCATTACATGTCTGAAGAACCAACCTCTACTCATCTAAATAATTATTTATGTTTCATAAAATTCAAAAGTCTACCTAAATGCGAAGGAGTAACATAGTCAAGATGGTAGTGTTTTCTTTATAACCCCCACCTCGTAATTTCTGAAACGTGGTTATCACACACACCAACCTGTTCTAGTTTGAGCGCGGAGGTCGAGATTTGCTCCGTGGGGCCACCAGGAAATAAGCATCAATCCACCCAAACCGACTTCTACCTCGAGGCTGCTCGAGTCACACAAAATAGTCATAGCACAGAATTTGAAGCATTGGCGTAAATTTCCTCTAAAGGTTTTCCAACCATGTTGAGGCATGATTAAAACCCCCTGCATTAATTCGTCGAATGATTCCGCTTTTCGGAATACTCCAAAGAATCGTTATCTATTTTCGCAAGAGAAATCATTCTTTATTTTTTGAATTCACGTCATATCATTCCCCAGTTGACATATTTTTAGTTCTAAAGCACAGATAAATGTTTCCAGAAAGTTTAAAAGTGTTAATATCTACAGTCTTATTTCATGGTGACTCATATTTACAACGTATAACTAAGTTGTAAAGAAAATGCACGTTAAAACCTCAGTCTACCTAGGTTGGAGATCAACTGATTTTCTGGACCGATTACAAAAAATGGGATAATCCCATTACCAAAATTATAAAATTACTATTTTCTTTTATTTCCAACATGGACCGTCCGTAGCTCAATGGTTGGGCACTGGTCTTACTATTCTGATATCTATTGGCGGTGCCGGTTCAAATCTTCAACGGCTTGGAGCGTCGACTTTTAAGTGGCGGTCCCACAAAAAAAAAACTTTGACCCCCAACAATAGTAAAATAATGGGAATGCAAATAAAAGAATTTATAACTAACTGTATGGTAAATTCTAATGCCAATAAAATATTTAAAAAATCTTCCAACATTTTTGAAAAATATTATTAGCCTATCTTCTATTTCTCCAATAATTACTATTTCCTTTTGATTTTAATCGATATAAATTATTCTTGGATAAAGACTAGCATTAAATTTTATTGATTAAATATTATTCGTAATGATTGAGGAAAAAAATGTTTTGGATCACATTAAACCCACATTATTTAATATAAAACTCTAATCTTAAAAAAATAATTCTATTTATTACAGTTTTATTTTATACTGTTAATATTATTTAAACTAAGAGGTTTTTTATTTGTATTTCAGGCTTAATTTCTTTTATTCATGTGTTAAAAGATCAGTTCCAAATTATTCAAGGTACTTCTTTAATATTTTAAGAAGACATCACCTAATTATTTTCAAAAAAAATTCTCTTAATTACCGTCCTTTCCTGATGAACTGAGACCAGTATTTAACACTATGGACGTCTGTTCCTCGGAAAATGAGGCTATATGAGTTTTCTATTAGGCTAAATACGGTATGGGTTAGTGTAATATCTGTGAAGCAGATTATGTGCTATATTTAAACGGTTTTTAACTGAAAAATTGAAAATAATAATGATATTTTTTTTTTTTTTTTGGCCAAGACTCCCATTGGAGTCCTATACTGCCTAACCATG
>NW_027113235.1:0-14954 GCF_000696795.3 Halyomorpha halys | reverse complement strand
TTTAATACCATATTCGAAAAAAAAAAAAAATCCACCGATTTTATCCAATACAGTTGGATTTTTTGGACCGGGCAGTTGGTTTATTTGAATTTTATACAGAAGTTACAATAATCCTCATTACAAACATTTTTGTTTAAAAATGGCGTCCTTACAGAAAAATTAAAACGTGAAAAGAAAAATGTTGGAACTTGTAGAAAATTCAGTGATCTACGTAAAATGTCTGTTAGCTGCCACCAACCTTTTCTAAGCTAGAAACGAAACTCCGAGAGGCTTCTCCTTTCCTCTCTTTGGTTCACTCATATTAAGACGAGAAAGCTACCCATTTCAAATAGCTGATATAAATATTTATTTTTTAAATCTGTGATGACTAGAAATGAAATTACAAATTCAAATATCGATACTACAATCGATATGAACATTGTTTACTAATACTGATATTGATAACAATATTATATCAGTTAAGAGATATCAGTATTGGATAACATAGAAAGTTTTGCCAAGATAATATTTATTTACTGAGATGCTAACTATATCACATATAAAGGTTTGAAGACCTTATTATGTCTTATTAATAGCCTTGTTTCTCACAATTAAATCTTGTTATTCGTTATCTTTATATGTTTCTTTGTTTTCATTCAATTTTGTTTAAAATATTTCTATATTATAATTTTATTTAAAATGTGGAATTTTTTTGTCTTGATTTTAGTTATATGATATTAATATTAATTAATTTAATTTTAGGAATTTGTTCAACCAACGTCATAGTAGTGATATGTTTATAAGAATTTCTTTCAAAAATTTATATCATATGAAAACAAAATTGAGAATTTCTCGATATACTAATTATAACAATATATCATCTAATGACTGTACACTTGAAAAATATTTTATTATATTTTCTGTTTTTCTGTTTCAGGTTAGTGATTCGGCAATTCTACAATATAGATTACGTGAGTAAGATTAGGTATTCTGTATTATTATTTATTGCACTCAACAAAATGGGACTCTTTAATAATATGGAGAAAATTTAAGGTAATATTTAATACCTAGACCATAAATACAGTTATACGAACTACAAAATACAACCAATAATACATTTGTTTCATACTAGGGACGGCTAACAGCGATATTATAGGAGTTAATAAGTAAAAAAGTATAAAGCAGCATTATAAAAGTTAGTGAAATTGTACCAAGTACAAACAACAAGACCAACAGTATTGTATAGTTGTACTTCCTTATGAAACTGAGCCCAGAAATTTCTCCTATTTACCTCTCAATCCCTCCCATTTCATTGGTGGGCCACATCCATTAACAAGAAACATTTTTTGTAATTGGAGCAACGTCATCCGTTAAACAGCTAAGTAACCCACTCCAACGGTTTAAAAATAGTTTATAAAATAAAACGTATTTGTTAACATTTTTTTTTCATTTTAATCTTTAATCTGTTGTCTTTTTGTGTAGTAATTGGTGTCGTTTCTTTTTGAAAAAAAATTGAAGCAATATTCCAGTTTCAAACTTTCTTTTTATTTGATCCTTATACATTTATAACTTTATAAGTATATAATTAAATTAATATTAATTTATTAATAATAATAAAATTTATGTTACTTAATTTATTTTACTTTTCTGAAGAATAACCGTAAGAAAAAGTACGCGAAATTAAGAAATAACTAACGTGGAAGGAACTCATTATTAATCATATTATCTTCTCGTACGTACTTTTTTTTTTTCAAACCTCTTTATTTTTTATATGGTTACAGAATACATAATAATATAATGCAATACATTATACATGTACAAATAAGTCAGGTTGGCCGAGCGGTGTAAGGCGCCAGATCGTACGTACTTGCATTTTTCGTCGTATATGATGTATAATTCTGATAATGATTAACGAGAAAGAATGCTCATACAAAAGCCAATTTTTCAAATTGTTGTTCATCACCAAGCAACTCAAGTCATCCATTTTTTAGGTTTTGATTATCCTCATCAATCAAACTTAATTTTTAAATATATATTATATTTTCAGAATTGGTGATACGCGGTGGCACAGTGGTAAGGCACTTTTCTACTAAATCCAAGGACCTGTGTTCGAATCCAGCTGTGGTAGATAATTATTTTCTGTTTCACAGTAGCCGGGTTCTTGAGCCCTCTGGGGATCATCCAGCCTCCTAAAGTGGATACTCTAAATTGAGTAAAAATCTTGTGGCCCAGCGTGATATGAACAAAATCACCTCCTTTGAAAATACTGCAGGCCTGTCCCTTCTTGGGTTGTAAGGGTACAGATTTATTTTTTTTATTTTAAGGATAATTGCACATGCACAATCATATATATAGAAAATCTGGATTCGCTTGTACAGGCGTGGCTGAATTTGTAGCCAATCCGCTCTAGTGTCGGGTTTTGGACATGAATCAAAAGGGACTTGTGCAAGTACAAGTGATGAATTCATACGAAATTCCAGATTTAACTTTAAATCTACCACTACGTAATATGTTCACACCATTGTGAGTTCTAGCCATTTAAAGTATCTTAATTCATACATCAAAGAAAATTCCACAGCCATTATAAATTCTCAAAATCGGTCTTTATATATTAACGTTTCTTTTTATATTTGATATTAGTGCGACTCCGATGATTTGTTATTTTCAAAAATTGTGCTCTTCGTTTGTTAATTTTAATTAATTGTTACTATGAATACTATAAAATGCTATTTCGATTGTTTTTATAATATTATTTAAGACACCACATTTGATCTATATATGCACAATCTTGCATCTGTGCTAGAGGTATGGTTAAGGAGCTAATAAAATTAGTAGTTTCCCGGCATTTTGATTAAATCTTGGAGAAAAGTAACCAATCAGATATAAATACTAAGCCTCTAGGCTGGGTCCAACCCGTTTTTAAATCTAGATAGGCAGGTCCGTCCGCTCTGGAAACACATCCACCTGACCACTTCCACCATTAAAATGTAGCAACACAATTTAGGGCCGTTACTGATCCTAAAATAGGCATCAAATCAGGCGTCGATTTCGGGATATAGAGGGCATACCGTTCAGGAATTCCGAAAGTTATTCGAAGCCAAGTTGAATTTGGCTGATCAGACAAAAGTATAACTAAAATTGTTTGTTTAATGTATGAGATAATAGGTAAGATAAAATTAAAATTTTATGGGCACGTTAAATTTGCAGATAATCCGAAAATTGCCTGGTCTTAATTACTGGTTTTTCACCTAGTAGTAAACGATGTAGTGTCTGAGTTTTAACCCATCTGTAACCCGCGTATTCTTAACTTGTTTGGACCAGAAATTCGGTTCCCCTGAGATAAAACTAAATATCAATTCAATTCTACCTTGCGAGTGTTTTATTGGGCTGTACCAGCTGCTCTAGAAAGTGCTCAGTCGGGTAATATGAAAGGAATGTCAGTGCTCGAAACCCTACAATTAGTTACAATTTTGATATTATTGCCTCGTTTCTTTTAACAAAAATACCATATTGTTATTTTAAATTATTGACTTGTTAAAAGCGTTACCGAACTGTGGTATGGCATTGATCCCTCACATATTAACCAACTGAGCACTTTCCACTGTAGCCCGTCATATGTAGTTGCTAACAGCTATCCAATTAGAACCTTTTAATAAACTGAATAATTGTTCTTGATAGCATTTCCGCTGCTCAAAACATTTAATTATAATTTCACTATCCTTGTGACAGGGCCTAATGAAGTGAAAATGTCCTTTTCTTCGGAGTTACATACTCAGGAGTTATCGACACTATCACGGTTTTACAGATAATGGGTCTATCCGCTCCACCCTGGAAACTCGATCACATCGGTAGTAGATCAAAATTATGTTTTAAGTATGTCGTTTCTGTTTCAACCGTGCATGCGCCTGCATGTAAAGAAAAACTATATCAGAGATATTTTTCAAGTTTACTTTGTTTCTCAGATTCTCTAGCTGCGTTCGGTCTTCCGCGCATATTGGCAAAATTTGAATTATCAAGACTAACTAAATAACATTCCTTCCTGCCACTTCCGGTACCATTAAACTTTCTTTTTAATCTATTTTTATATAAGGTAAGCGGAAACATTGCCAGAAATTTTAAAATATAATTGATGTGTGTTTTCAGGGTGTACACGTATATCGAGGCCAAGCATGTTTCCTGAGCTAACATATAATCAGGCGTGTATCAAGAAGGAGCAATTTTTTTTTTAAATATCTCTTAACGTTTTCTAAAATATCATGTTGCTCGAAACCCCACGTCTTCTCTACATAACTGATTTATAAACTTACTCGTTGTTTTGAGCCGCAATCAATTGATAGTTTGAAAATAACTAGTTGTTGACGCATTTTATACATTACCACCATTTCTCGGATATACTGCGTGCACCTTTGATCGTTTTTATAGTCCTATATATTGTTACGAGAGAATTGTAGTTAAGATCATATTATAGATATGTGTGTAACTATAAATGAACTACAGTCTTAAGGTGTGTTTAAATTAGCGAAGTTATCACTTTTGAGAACGGTAGATGTACTTTCAATAGTAAAACTCGCAAGTCTATGTGCATCAGTTCTCTGAATATTATAGCCAAAAGAAGAGAATGAGCTCCCGGAGGGTAGTAATTTTAGAACACATATATACAACATGAAGTATGTTTTCAGAGTATACGAGTATACCGAGGCGATACCTGTTTCATCAGCTTAATAAATATACTTATACTTTATCTAGGGAAGGAGTATTTTTTTTTTTTAAATATTTTTTCAATTTTCCTAGACCGTTACAGTGCTCGAAATCCTACTACACCAGTTCTGCATAACATACCACCACCCGAGAGATCGATTTGTAAACTTCTAGTTTGCTTGTATATGAGACGTTAGTAGCTATCAAATTGTGCCAGGTGAAGTTCAAATCAAATTTTTGTTGACTTGACTCCTTTCAGAAAAGTGGTGCCCCTTTGGAGTAATTATTACACCCATATATATGATATACCGATAAATATCAAGTGCGTAAACATTGAATAAAATCCTTATTAAAATGTTTTTGTTTACGTTACACCGTTATACGACGCAACTGAAGATGAAATCAGATTTTATCATAATTATCTCTGTTTAAAAAAAATAATTAAAATAACTAGAATCACTTATTTTCTGTAATATACAAATTACCAATTTGCGTCATTTAATAATTAGTAATTGTTTGCGAAATGACGAATTTTCGTCATGCAGATGAATATGTGTTAACATAAGTGGAAGGTTAAAAAAAAAAGGGCATAGTGAAGAATAATTTAGAAGTAATAATTAGAACGCATTTACCAATAATCAATTATTAGTAGTTGAAAAGGGGGTGGTTTTTATCATTATTTCTTTCAGATCATTCGAAATAAATGCTGGTATATCTTCAATCAGAAAGGATTTTACAAATTAGTAGTATAAAAACTGGCGTGGAAGACGCTGTCTTCTTTACAATAGTACAACTGTGTTTGTAGAACAAAATAAAAATATTATGAAGAAGATGGTCAGGGTTGAAGATAAAAAGGAAGACAAATAGTTGAAACTTCATCAGGGCTGTTCAAGTTGATTCTTTCAATATTCTACAAAGTCTTCAACTTGAACAGCCCTGATGAAGCTATACAAAGTGGCGCGAAACGTCGGAAAATAAATGGTTGTTAATTATTTTTATTCTCTTATAACTGCAACCCTGACCATCTTCTTCATAATTTGAAATTATACGGTCAATAATTTATATATAAAATAAAAATATCCTTTATTTTTCATTATTTAAACTTGGATTAATGTTATACATTTTTATTATTATAAATAAAACTCCTAATTATTAATTTATTTTGATTTCTATATTTTGAGCATGTTTCCTGCAAACTCTCCATTATCCAGTCTATTGTACTAATTTTACGTCTTAAACCCTCCTCATTTCAAAGGATTTGTCCCATTTATAAAATATTTCATTAATAATTATACCATTTTCTTTTAGATCGCCTATCCTCTTGTCTGTTGTTTGAAATGTCTTCCAAAATACAGGAATAAAAGTAGTATTAAGGATTTTTTTCCTTTAAAATAAATAATATTATTTACTGTTTTTATGCTATTTTAATTCCTCAAAGAGTTATTTAATGAACAAGAAGTTTAAAAATTAGATATACAAACTTAGAATTCGGGTTTATTCGTTATATAGGCAAATATCGATTATATGACTGATATTTTTGTAAAGCTGACTGATACTTTATATGAAATATCCTGGCTGACGAACCCTCTAAGTAATAGACAGGCGCTGTATGCTACTATACCGTACTTTACCCGATATATCCCATATTAGGGCTGATATCTTGATGATGATGGGCGACGGAGATGAGAGACAAGAAGAGCGGGAGGATCTGCGAAGAGGAGGCAACAGGTTGGCCTGCCTAGGAACTTGAACGCTGGAGGAAGTCGGCATGCTCTAATGATACGATGCTCTCACCCTCCGATCATCTTGTCCTATCTAAGACAGCCTCTCTTCAACCTTTCATACTCTTTATCTCTTAACGACAGTCTTCCTTACGAAAACAAACAATAATTTGCCATAATAAGATTGAATTTACAGTTCTGTATTTTGTAGGCATCCTGTATATAGTTATATACGTCATTTTATAAATATTGCAGTGTTGTATGAAGTATATAGACGATTTTTTTACGAACTGGATCATTGATTTTCCACTTCGATGTCTTATGTCTTACTGAATAAACCAAAGGGTAAGTTAAAATTGGGCACTAAAAACTTGTTTTATGTCAAATGCACATTCGTGAGAATTATGGAAGATATCTTCTTAAATTTTGTTCAACATTTTTTTTTTCACAATTGATGTCTAAATTGTTGTTTTCTATAAATTTTCAACTGTTGGAACTATTTTCATCATGTTATAAAGTTGATAAATTTATTTTTACTTAAATTGGAAATGATTGAACGTTTCCAAATATCCTATTAAAATAATAATATTTTATTATAATGACAGTAACATTCAATTTTCAATTCTTTTACATCTAAAAAGGTCACTGCGCTTTTTGTAACTCTGAAAACATCCAATTTTCAATTATTTTGTTTTTGTCTCCGAAAAATGTGCAATTTCCTCACAAATTAACATTGACGATCGAAGAAAAGAAATGTGTGTAAAAAAAAGAATAAATAAATAATTTAGGCAGTCTTCAGACCGGCCGACAGAAATGAAATGGTGTATTGAAATTTTATTAATAATGTTGATAGCCTAATGTAGAAATATTAAGTTCCAGAATAATAATAAGATAATAGAATTCTGGCAGGATTTTCTTAAAAACTGTAATAGAAGAGAATAAGTTAACAGAAGCTCAGTCCTGCACTGCTTAAGCTACACGGCACTGCCAGGCTCGTTAATCTACTGTAAATTCTTACTCTCCTGTTACAATATAAAACTTTTCCTGCTAATATTGACCTGCTCTCCTCACCACTTCCGTTTCATCTTTTCTCGCGTCACGAAATCAATTTACTTCAGTATAATTTTTTCACTAAGTTTCACTTCAATAGCACAAACGACGTTCGCTCGTAAAACATAGTATAAAATATAATGAACATTTTGAACTGAAAAAATGAAAATTTTTCTTATATTATTAACAATGGTTTGTTTTCAACAAGAAGTCATCATTCATATCATAATAACAGTATTATTCTCCTAAGAAAACAAATTTTCCAAAGAGTCTTTCAATAGTGTAATGAAATCAGACTTGAAAAATCCAGTTGTGCCAAAAAAAAAAATCGAACGCCTCAAATGTGTTATTGCGTTGTGCATTTAATTTATGTCTACCATCTTTTAATATTACTAGCAAAATCTATTACTTTTAATTTTATTCAGTAAGAAGAATTTTATTATTTAGCAATTAGGAATTTACTCTAATGTTTGTTTGCTTTTTAATTTTACTTATTTGTTTATCATATGAATGAATAAAATTTAAAAATCACATTTTTTTGTTTCTATTATCCTTAATATTCCAACGAGAGTGGGATACCTGAGTGTTCAAGGTGCTATATTACTAACGCCTGTACTCGGGTTCGAATCCAGCTGTTCGGATTCGAATTTATCCTGTTACTATTGCCGTATGTCGTTCTTATTGATTCGGTAGGCCTGCTTGGGAGCACTCCTAGCCTCATCTCTATATAGTAAGTACCCTTAGTTTGGGTAAAAACCTGGCGGTTGAGCGTTGTCATGGACAAAAAGCCACCTTGCACAAGCATTGTTCAAGAAATAGTACTTCCTTACAAAGCACTCAATGTTGGTCTGTAGCGATAAAGTTTTAATACAATGGGTTGAAGTATTTCTAGGCATACATTTCTTATATGGTTATAAATATGTTCGCTTTATTAGCGTTGGGTGTAGTTTTTCCTTCTCCTAATTAAAGTCAAACCTGTATTTCAGATGTTTCTCTAAATAAATATCATCTCATAACATTATCTAGGTTTTTATTTTCCTGAATTAAGACCAAAATAATCATAAAACTTTTGCTTTATTAGTATGTTTAATATATCCATTTTCTGATAAGTTTATATCTATTGTGAATATACAATATTAACACTGATGTCGTTACCAATACATAAAAGAGATGTTAGACCCGGCTGGTGGAAGGTTCCGGGTTGCTGTATAACTGTAGTTGCTCATACTGGGCTGGGTTTCACCTGATACCACAATCGAAGCGGTCATTTTTAATGCCAGATTCTGATCACAACCACGCCTCTAACAAAGAAATATGGTTATTTCCATTCTAATCTGATTTTTTATTGTTTCCTCCGTAGATATTTTCCTTGTACACTATCTCTTCAGCGTGTTGTTCCATATGCCTTTGAAGAGTCGTTTTAAAAAAAAGCAAAAAAAAAAAGCTATATTCATGTAACGTATTTCATACAAACGAGTTTCCAATCACGCAAAATGGAGGATTAGATTTGAATGACCAAAGTTAGTTTTAGTCCTAAATTCAAATAGTAACATAGTGATTGAGCAAAGGGTTCATGCAATAAATTGTTTTAAAAACAAAAGATTATTATTTATTCAACAATTTATTGATATTGTTCATTTCTAATACTTTTAGTATATACTTTTCATTGACAAATATCACTTACATTACTCATATTCAATTGTTTTATTTTCTTAACTTTAGATCATCCTCTATTATTCGTTCTTTCTTCCTTTCTCTCTTACTCTCATTCTCAAATTAATGTCTATTTATTTAATCGTTAATTTCTTATTTATTTTTGCTCCTTCATGAATTAAGCCATTGTTGGAATTATTAATGCTTTGATCATAAATTAACTATTGATATAACTAAAAAATAGACAAGATTTAGAGGCTACACAGTACCTGCAATATTTAGTCGCGAATCTTCTATTAATATAACTTAGAAATATTGATGAGGGGCTGTATAGCACCCACAATGCAGTGGTCATTATAGGTGACAGAACTATGATTACGGTCTTATACGGCTTCCGTAAGCTTTTCAGTAAACAGTTACTGCTCTGTTCCTATGGGTATTAGTGTGATACTATATAGCCTCCTCTTTAACGGTCTATCAAATACAAAAAGAGATTTTCGAATCAGAAATGTGGTTTTGGAGATTAACACGTTCGAAAAAACTTTTTAACTCTGAATGTTATATAATAGTATAGATTATATTATCTGCATGTTTAAATATGTAATTAACGTCTCTATTAATTATCATTTGTGTTTATCAACTATATATATTTGTGGGTTTTGAGGACCACTCAATAATACATCTATACTTTTGTGACGTTTGGCAACTTTATTGTTTGGATTGTCATTTTTTCTTCCTTCTTTGACCGCAGGCCTGACCATCTCGTTTAAATTAACTTACGGTTAATCATAATTATACACAAAAACTAAGAATATTGTATATGCTCCCCGTTCCAATAATCCACTAGCGTAAGCCAACCAAGTTACATCCTTCATTGGACCCCTCACCTAACCTCATAATGCCAAAAGGCAATCCAAGGTATCATTAATACCCAGCTATACATATAGCATACCTCCTATATGTATGTACCAAATATTCAATAGCATCATTACAGGAGGGTATGAAAAAAAAAAAAAAGAAAAAAAGAATATTGTATACAAAGAAATTTATAAAATGAAATGAAACATAATTTAAGCTATGTATTCATACTATTACATCATCTTATAGTCCAACCATAGTTTGCTCTATATTTTATACCATCTTATAGTCCTACTCTGTTTACAAAATCTTTAATTTGGTCTCTTATTTTTAGTCCTAATGAAGCCCTACAAAATAAAGCGAAAAGTTGGTTCATAATAAATAGTGTTTTTTATCTTTTCTAATTTCAATAATACATTGAATTTCTTCTAATCCTGTGAGATTGAGAGCGCGTTTATAAAAAAATTTCCTATCAATTTTAATACTTTCATTAACAATAATTTAGAACCAGTTTGAAATATCTTACTCTTTTAAAATACAGATATGTCTGAGAAATTTTCCAAAAAGTCACGTTTCCTTCAGCTTACCATAACAGTCTAACTTTTAATCTAATTTAAATTACTGCATGTGGTTCTTGAGCATAGTTCTGACAGATAAAGCGCATTATAAACATTTAAATATAACACAACATTTTAAATGCTAAAAAATTCTTATCGCACTTCATTCTGTGACTCGTATCTCATGAAGATAGTGATATCCACAAACGAAGATACCCACTCTGAAATATATGCTCACAAACTTCTTTCTTATAATTTAGAAAATTTAAGTAAACACTATTTAAATCGATTTCAAGAACCGGTCACCTGTAAGTTCAGAACTGTCTCAGAAATAACAAATTGATTACCACTTTTTGAACCATGAATCGACATTCAGTACATACAAAAATACGTTGAAAAAATTACGGACAAATTACGCCTCGGGTTTTATAATGTGATGAAATTTAGTTGAAAATGAAGAAAACCAAAAACAGAAATTAGGTGATAACATAAATCTCACATAATTATCTATTGAATTGATATCTTATCTTATCAATTCTGATAAGGATACATCTCAAAAAGTCAAATAACCAATTCCTTAATATTTTAGATTTTGAAGATTAGTTTTGCGTTGCTAGGGAGTGAATACAGCCAAATATTTAAATTTAAATTCTTGATTAAATGAATTTAATTTTTGTTTTAAACAAAAAATTATTCTCTAGCCAATAATTTTTACAAATTTATCCCTAAAATTCCAAACAGTAAATATTATTATAACTTTTAACATTAACAAACAGAGAGAGCATCTTCCTATTTACTTTAGAGTAATTTATCTAAGTCCTCCTTCCTAGACAGACTTATTAGAACTTTTATCAGACTATTTCTTTATATGTAACATTACTATTAATACTGGCTATATAATATCTGCCACACGTTATATGATTTACCACTAAAAAAGAAATAATAAAAATAATTTATGAGCCAATGTAAAAAAAATAAACATAGTCTCATAAATAGATACATTCTTCCTTACGTAAATTACAGTAAAAGTTTTTTTCTTTTTTATACTGTTTGATAAAACCCAAAGCCGAGTAAATAATTTTCTGTGAGCAAAAAATCATGAAATTTTTACACTTTTTTTAGGTTGTCGGAAATATATCCTAGGTCACTATTCATCACCTATTAATTCTGATGAACTGTACCATTTGAACTTTGATTCATATTTAGTATTACAAGCAGTTTCAAGAAGAAATCTAAGTTGCTAATAAATGATGTGTTTAATTCAGGTGATAACTTTCAAGGTAAAACTGAAGCCAAAAAGTGGAAAATTGACCACCCTCAGATTTAAGTAATTAATAAGTATTTCCACTATTGTAACCTAAACTCACAGAACCCATGCGTTGATTGGCTCTTACCTCACTGCCACGCCCCTGGAGTTCATCTTAAAGTCTGCCTTTTTTTGCTTCAATTTTCCTTTTACTAGCATTATACTCCTTTCTCCAAGGCATTTATACGAATCTGAGTAGATATAGTGCCAGAACCGTATGTCGGAGCACAGAAAATCACTAGAAGTACTAAAAGTACCAGCCTTATACATATTTATAGAGAAACTTGGTGTTTGAGCTGAAATGAAAAAATCTCCTGTAACAATTTTTCATGAAGTATATTCCTATCAAATATCGAACCATAAAGAGTAATTATCGATAGACTCTTCATAGATTCTATTGATATAGGTTAAGAATGATTTAGAAATTATTTCTATCTACTTATAACTGATACTTTGGAAGTAACATAAAAGGTAAGGTAAGGTAAAAACTTAATCATACAACTTTTCCTGATAGCTTATTTATTGTTATATTAATAATTCCTCACTCCAAGATTGTAATTAATTAAGAATACAAAGATGTACAAGGTCTGGTTATCTTGAGGGAGTGAGGAGGAGGGATGAATAAAAATTTATAAATATAGCTTTCTGTAAAAAGAAAAACAAGATATTTTCGCACTTTTCTTTTTTGTTTGTCATTAAAATCTGATATATTCCAACTCCTATCAAAGATTTATCTATTGCCATTAATTAGGTAAGGCAGAGCTCGCTCCCCAGTGTACGGTGTCACTAACTAATAACCTCAGGACTAAGCAAAGAACACAATACTATAAACTATAAAACAGCTAGAAACCTGTTGATAGTTTGGTTAATGATGAAACTATCCCAATGCGCCTGACACCACAGACTGCCCCGTGACGGTCCTCGGAGAAGTTACACCTGTTGGCGAGCGGAGAGAGATAAGAGTGACCGTGTGTTAGGAGAGCCAGTCCGATAATTGAATATAGATTAGTTAGCAGCTCGTCACGCTCCGGTCCCATCTGCAAACACAGATAACATCCTCCACTTTTTCATAATAAATCAACCCCAGTCTCCAGCCCCTATCCTCCCCCGCCCTCCAGCGTTTCCATACAACTTCGCCACTTTGTCCAGTTGCCAAAACTTGGTTATAGGTACGAATTATGGCCTAGATCAGAGGTTCTGAACCTCTTCGTAACTGTGGGCACATTTATAGGTTATCTTCTAGATCACGAGCACTAATGTATTTTTCTTATTGATTTAAAAATTTTTAATAAAAAAATAATCGCTTATAAATGAGTTTGAAGTGACAGCAACTTCACAATCGCCTCGGAGGATGATGTTTATCACTCTTGACCTGATAGCTATACTGTTATGCCACGACAGTAAATGTTATCTTAATAGTAACACCATAGCAGTTGCTACGACGCTTACTTTTTGTGGCTGTAACCATGTCAATGTCTAGTAGTAGCTCAAATGCCGTTACATGTCCTGTAATCAACTAAGACAGTACTATCACGACACTACTGTCATGACAATAACAGTTTTATGATGATAACTTCAGTACCATAAAACACACATTCCAGTTGTCACGTAATACCTAATATTACATTACTGTCATGATAGCAAATGTTCTCATGATGGTAATTATCATATAGTAGCAGCCTGCTGTGGATGTAAAGTGTCGTCGCATAAACTTGTATTGGCCCTGCGTGCAAAATCAACTATCACTCCAAACCTTGTGCAACTGTACTGCCATTACGACAACGATCATAATGGAATAAAGGATGTATGATATCTATATGCTTTTTTAATTTATTTCAATATCAGTCTGTATTTTTCAATATCTAATTGTCAACTATTTTTATATTTTACTTTATGTTTTGAGTATTTATAAATATCAAGTGTGCAACTTCAGCACTTTTGTTTTTATTTTTTAATTGAATTTGTTATATTATTACTTATTATATTAGCTATGTCATTAATTAATAATTAAACTATTTTATGCCAGACCATTGGAACTCAAATGTTCGTTATAATTATTCTTAGGGGACTAGATGTCTCAGAATAAATTTTTATTTCATTATACAATTTACACTATGGTAGCAGCCCTGGACTTACTTTGAAATTAACCTCAATTCTCTTTTATTTGCTCTTAATAAATAAACATTAAACTATAATATCTATTTAATTCTGTTCGATTTAAGTTTTTACGAAATTCATATTCTTTAAATCTGAATCTATTATCAATTATTTTTAAAAATAAAATAGTGTGGCTTTTAGGACTTAAAATGATACAGGAACTCCAATCAATGCCATTATAATTCCATTTATTAAATTGATTTCTTTTCAACAAATATTCATCTTTAATCATGTTTATTTTAAGATATATTTTATTTATAGACTCTCGTATCTAATCAGGCAATATATTTTTTACCTAGACGTTGAGGAGTGCTCCTCAATGCAGCTGCCAATTCGTATTTTTTAACTGCTACTTGTTCATTGATTTAACCCAAATATCCAATAAGGAACCTACCAACATTTTTTTAATACTGTTTTTCTTTAGCATTTATTATGTAAAATGTAACTAGGGTACGTGGTTCCCCCACGAAACAAATCATCAATATAGCTTATACAAGATTTAAAATACGTAGGCCATGTGTATAGACTACACCTGCCACACCATTTCTACGAACAAAGGTATGAAACATGCGTGGGATTACAGACTGCAAGAAGAAGTTTTGTGGTGACACTAGGTCGGAAAATATTAGACATGTGTCTGAGGGTTCTTGCTAAAAAGTTTTTCATTTTTACATAATTTTAGAATGTTGTGTTTGTGTTATCGCATGCCCTCTTTCCTATATCAATCGATATGATTTTTTTTTTTGTGTGTGTAGAATGCAAACAAACATTTTTGAATGTATCAAGTGAGTTTAAGTGGTCAAAAAATTATTAAAAAAAAAAAATTTCTAGTATAGTAAATCAAATACATTTTTTGTTTAGTGAAATATAGGGTCAGATTCGTTTTAAGCGTCTCTTGAAACCTTCCCATTAATATGAATTTTTATGTAAATAAGAAAATAGGATTTTTTTTTTTTTTTTTTTTTTTTTTTTTTT
>NW_027113234.1:0-1136 GCF_000696795.3 Halyomorpha halys | reverse complement strand
GTATTTACACATTGCACCGAAAAGGGTTTAACTTAATATATACATATATAGTAATATATAAGTTAAGGTAGGATGACACCTGATAATGACCTTAATTCCTATCCACATAAGTAAACATGGCCTAAAACTATAAATGTAGAATTAATACTAGGAATAAAGCAGTAAATACTGAGACTTAGAGTGTTATTTCTCTCCCAGTTTCCCTTCTTATTTTTTTTTTTTTGCTATTTTCGTTAGGCCCATCGTAACTTATATATATTAATATATTAATTAGTAACAAATTTTCTATTGAACTAATCTATCTACATCCCTAAATATAGCAATTAGGAATCATTCCCGGGTCTGTTTAGTTATCTAGTTAGTATAAAAAAAAATTAAGTGATATTTGCTTTTATATAATGACACGCGAGACGTGTTAGTGTGGAGTCCTGTTCAGTATGAGTAATGTGTTTATTATTATTATTGTAATTTATTATAATATATGAAAACACGGAGAAGGAGGTAGTGGAGTACCTAGCTACCGGAGTATAAAGAGGGTATTATCCCCATGCCCCCGGTTCCTCGTACTTGGAATTTAAATGACCTGTTGTGTTGTGAATGGAACATCTGCTCCTTACAGCTGCTTACCTGCATCACCTGCCAGCTTCTTCTTCTTTCTAATGTTTAAGTTTAGCCCCCCCCCTCTTTAACTATTTAACTAGGTATCTTCATGTAATACTAGAAGTATATACATATCTTTACATATATATACGTACATACATCACTATACTGGCTCAAACGCCCAGTCCTACGTCGTAACCCTGTCATACTCTTTACAAATTGGTTTAATGATTTAATTACTAGCTTATTATATCTATTTAGCTTTTAGGGATAAATGACATTCTACAATAAAAATATATGGTAAAAAACTCTAGGGCGTAAAACTTTTAGGTCATCAACGCCTATGTTTCGCGCTTTATAAGTCTATTCCATTTATATTTATAATTAACGGAGTTGAGCTTTGGGGCTCCACTAAACCTTCTAATTCCTCTCGTATCCAATCTTTACAATCCAAAATCCTTCGTAAAATTCTCAATGCTCCTTATTTTGTTACTAATAAAACCATCCATAAAGACCTAAACGTTCCTTATGTAACC
>NW_027113233.1:19781-21252 GCF_000696795.3 Halyomorpha halys | reverse complement strand
ACATTTATATCCAATAAGTCAAATATCCATTAAAAATCACAGTCAAAATTATTTCTCTTTAACCACTATTAATACACTTTTATTTCAACTCTAGTTGAATAAAGAAAGTAATAGTGGTTAAAGAGAAATAATTTTGACTGTGATTTTTAATGGATATTTGACTTATTGGATATAAATGTTTTGACCTAGGCAGAATAGACTATATGAAGTTTTTGGAATGGTTAAATGATATGTTTAATAGTGAATTAAGTAGATTGTCCCTGAAGATGGCCGAATTGGCCGAAACGTTGGACGTGTAAAAGCAATTAAAGTTTTGAGACTATAATTTGGATAGTGTTTTGAATTATTTAGTAAAAAATTGCCAGTCTCAAGAAAGAATTTTAAGATTATAAACATATTTATTTATTTTATGCCGACGTTTCGACCTGAGTTTCAGGTTTTCATCAGGGGTTGTGGCGAAGAAGGTAGGCCTGCAAATAGTTTTGTCTATGAACAGACTAGCTCAAAAACGATAAGTCGTGAATGAAGCTATACAAAGAGCAGCGAAACTTCGGCGAATAAATGGCTGTTAACTTTTTTTTTTTTGAAAACTCCCTACCCACCCAAACCCTAGTTTCTAACCTTGCTGCCTCTTCCATTCCTGACAATCCTACGAGTCGCCTGAAGAGAAGATGGCCACGAGACCTGCTAATTTAATACATTAGAGTGCTATCAAACTACCAATGGTTAGCTTCTCTACACGCCTGTAATACCCCAATTTAACTAAGATCAAATTTACTAAATGTTTTATAATGTACAGTTGTAAATAGCAATAAATAAATTTAAAAAAAAAAAAACGCGTTTTCAACGCGTGGTTCTATTACATACTTTTTGTATTTATCTTATATTAACCCCTTCTCAACGAACACCTCTATATAACGGATAAAATTTCCTTCTCTGTGTGTGTGTGTCTTTTATGCTTAAGTTTTACTACAGTTGTAATATTATTTTTCTATTGATATACCAATTGCTTTTATTTATAAAAAGTATTTTGTCCAAGACTAAATAAGGATTGTAATCATAAGCTATTAGATCTAGACTATAGAAGGATTGGTTTAGATATCGTCTTGGTCTTGTGATCTGGCTTCGATCTGTTTGTTTATCTATCACTCAAAAGTCTTTTTCTGATGCGTCAAAGCATTGCGAAATGCCATCTGCTCATCCTCTTCTCTGAAGATGGTCCAATTGAATCTGTCAGTTTGGTATTGTCCACACATATTTGTCTCTACATATCTGTAGAGTTTAAGTCATAATCTTATGACCAGAGTCCGGGTTTTTATGCAATTGCTTATTTTGTAGTGGTGGTCGTTTTTGCTATTAATAATTATAATAATGGAAGATTATTGATTGACTGTGTGTATAGATGAATGGAATATGGTCCGGGTGCGGTAAAAAAAAACTCAAATAGTAGATAATTATACTATTTTATTGA
>NW_027113233.1:13833-14461 GCF_000696795.3 Halyomorpha halys | reverse complement strand
AATATAAGATATGCAAGTAGTGTCTAAAAAACTGAAAAAATAAATAAATTGAATCTACCAATTCAACAATATGACAGACAATGAAAAATAGTGAGTGGCCTTATATCTGAATTATATAATTTATATATAAATTAGTTTTGTTTACATGAACTCGTGTGTTTTTATTAAATTTTATTTTTAATAATTTAATTTATAAAAAAGTGGTGATATTATAATTCTCAAGTACCCTTTATGCTTACAACCAAGTGCCAAAATAATGGCCAAGCAAACTTTCTATTTATTACGAATCGAAAGAGACACTACTCCAAGATCCATACTGTTAAATAAATCATTCACGAGCGTCAATCGGACTGATGAGTTCTTCAGGATTGAAGTCAGTCTGGTGATTGACATTCGGACTGACCCTTTGCCTTGGTTAAACACTTCAAGTACTGAAGTATAACCTCCTTGTAGCGTTATAAGGGGTATTCATGATGTTGTGTTAAATGTTAAATGTTTTACCATGTTAAATGTTATTTCGTTTTATCACGGCAAAAGAAGGCATTTTTTTCGATTTAACATGAGTTTTTCCATTTAACACGCTTTAATATGTTAAACCAAAGATCATGAATACCCCTATAGAGAGAGA
>NW_027113233.1:12841-13596 GCF_000696795.3 Halyomorpha halys | reverse complement strand
TCGGAGGATTATCAGGGATTGTTAAGGATGAAAGATTAAGAATTAATGGGTTAGGATGGTTAAGGAGTTTGGAATAAAAAGACGCATATCTGATTGGGTCAAATCTGCAACGAATGAGATGTTAAGGTATTTGTGAATGAGTTTATTTGTGACGTCATAAGGAGCATCAAGGATTGTAACGATTGGATGCGGGAGGAATTTGATGGTTTGGTAGAGCCCCAGAACTCAATTCCATATGTCCAAATTGGTCTGATTATTGTAGTGTATACTTATATTTTGTAGTGAATGGGAAGTTTAGAGCGTTTGTCAAGTAAGTGTTGTAAAAATTAAATTAAAGCAAAAGCCAGTCTAGTAGTAATGGTAGTAAAAACTAAAGGGAGGAAAAAAATAATGTTAAAAAAAAATAAAGTCAGTTTACTATGGGACACTGAATGAATCAAGGGTAAAAATAAAGATTTAAAATAAATCAGGAAAATTACATTAAAATTATATTAATTATAATTTTTTTAATTTCTTGAGACTGGTATTTATTTGAATTTTGAAAAAATAGGATGATTTTGACTTATAATTAATGACCTGAGCAGAATAGCCTGCAAAACATATTTTTTTAAAATTTTGATGTGAGGTGAGAATTTATATTTGAAGATTGTCCTTGGTGAGGGCCGAATTTGCCGAAACGTAGGACTACTGATAAAAGGGGTATTCATGATCTATGTTAAAGCGTGTTAAATGGAAAAACTCGTGTTAAATCGAAA
>NW_027113233.1:3056-4196 GCF_000696795.3 Halyomorpha halys | reverse complement strand
GATGAGAGAAAAAAAAATGAATAATAATAATATGTAAATAGAGGTAGTGTAACTATTTTTATTTTATATTTATTAAAAATTTATAAAAGAATGTCCTGCAGCAGTCTGGGCTTCAGTCTTCGGGTTGAGGTTGGGTTTCCCAGGTTGAAGGTCACTGCTCCTTTAACTGTTGGCAACTGGGAGTGGAACTTCATGAACCGTTTTTTGATATAATCCTCTATTGACTCCACTTGTAATTCGCAATGCAATTGGCTATTTCTTATGACCAAGGTTGGGAAATACATCGCGCTAGGACTTAGGCCTCCATGATCGGTTGCCCATAGAATAATATTAAATACAGTTTATTATAACAGCTTCTGACATCCCTACGAAGCACTACAATGTTGAGTGAAACGTTAGTTAACAATAAATAGTTTTCTATTACTGTTTTGATACCTTAATTGACCGCCACCTGGACTTTCCTTCTACAATCTACTTTATATTGTCAACTATCTTCTTCCAATTTTTTAGTTTCCTATGATCAATAAATGAACAATAATACATGGAAATTTATCATTCTTCAATCGCCAACATTATCACTTAACCAGAGACTGTTTCCTTCTGAATTTACGTGCAAAATTAGGAGAAATCATGAATAGGACTACATATGTATATGAGAAAATGGTATTCCTTGCTTCAAAATTTTGAATTTTATATTATTTTTTTATTTTTGTAGCTTGTGTTTTCATTTTTCTCCCGTTGTTATCAAGGCTAACCTTCAGGACTTGGGGATTGGGATCTGTTAGGCTGGGACACGATTACTACTCCCACGTAGGCTCCATCTTTTCTCTTCCATTCAATTGCGTTTCCACTTTGCTGCAATTCGTTGGGGGCCAGTTGTCGTCATTGTCTACGTGCTCTGGCTGCCGATCTAACTCAACACCTTACCCACCCTTGTCCAAATATGCGAAATGTGCATTTTAAAAGTGTTCATATATTTTTAATACTAATGAATAATTGATACAATCAAACTAATTTTTAATTAATCATATTTTATAATAACTTTTTTTTATTTATTGATATTTGATATAAAAAATACAACAAGTAAATTTTATCATAATGATAATGATATATAGCATGTAGAGAAACTACCCAGTAGTA
>NW_027113233.1:0-1231 GCF_000696795.3 Halyomorpha halys | reverse complement strand
CTGCTCCAGGACATTCTTTTATAAATTTTTAATAAATATAAAATTAATTCATAGTCACACTACCTCTATTTACTTATTATTATTTTTTTCTCTTTTCTTCTCTCTTCCCTTTTTCAAATTAACTTGTTTCTTTTTACTATTAGAAGACAATTGCTTGTTTTATTTAAGTGTACCAATATCAGTATTTTTTGGATATTAATTTTACTTTCCTCTTTTATTAAGAAGCATTATTCTTATCTATTTATTTTATTTTTTTCTTCTTTTAATAAGAACATTTTATATAGTTAGGGGTGTCATTTGTATGACTATACCCTCTCATTAATCAACTGTTAAAAATATATATATAAGCTCAACCATGTAAGGCCCACCAGGCCGATCTGGTATAAAAATAAAATAAATAAAAAAAATAAATCTTTTAAATTACTTAGTTATCAGACGAACATTATTAATTTCCAAGTCATAAATATTGGCAACCAGTATCCAACTTCACAAGAATATCCGAATGCCCTATTGAAAAATCTTGTGCAACGAGCTAAAATTAAAGTTATGATAAATCATGTTTGGCAAGCATCCATACAACTCCTAACGTCACATACTCAACGAGTTAGCAGCCGATTCGATTATGCTGAGGTCGATAACGGATTAATATCGATTTGTTATCAGATTTTATTAATGACGCTATTAAAGGATATGTAATATTTTAGTCATTTTTGCCCGTTATACTCTAATTGCCTAAAGTCATTTATATTTTTGTCTTCCTGATCTCCTTTGAAAAAGATCCGTTTAAAAATGAATATCGTTGGTAGTTTTTGTCCGAACAGGTGCGAAGTCCGACCGATCCCGTTTAACTTGGATTTATTTGCGAGCAATTGTGAAAAATGGACTTTAAAAAGTTTTTTTTAAAATTATTTATTTAATGTAATTTACAACTGTACAAAATAATACAATAGGTAAATATGTTGTGTTTCATATACACTTAAAAATCTTGGGATTAATTTTATATTAATAAACATTAATTTAAATTAGAAGGTCCCGTGGCTATCTTCTTTTCAGTCGCCTCGGAGGATTATCAGGGATTGTTAAGGATGAAAGATTAAGAATTAATGGGTTAGGATGGTTAAGGATTTTGGAATGAAAAGACGCATATCTGTTTTGGGTCAAATCTGCAACGAATAAGATGTTAAGGTCTTTATGAATGAGTTTATTTGTGACGTAATAAGGAGCATCAAGG
>NW_027113232.1:0-1262 GCF_000696795.3 Halyomorpha halys | reverse complement strand
AACAAGTATGTAAAACATTGTAAAAAGTACTTGGTAAGAATGTACTCTTTCTTGAATAACGGTTGTGCCAGGAGGTAGTCACTTTGTGATCACGTTAAACCGCGCAGATTTTCCCTCTAATTGAAGGCACCTACTTTATAAAGAATTGGTGGATAACTATCTGTTACAGCTGGATTCGAACCCGGACCTGGGGTTTAGTAATATCAGCAAAGCCATTCTCTTCTCGAATTGTCGCCAACCTGCTCTTCTGCCTTTGGTAGAGAGAGATCCTGACACTTCATAAGAAATGGACAATTTTTCTGGGATCTGTTCAGGCCAATTTTTTGATCCATTACCTAAATTTAATATATTCCTAACTCACTTTCCTCTATTTACTTAATTTTTTCTCATTCATTTTATTCCTAACAACGTTAAATTATGCACTATTAAATTTGTGTAAATGTATTACAATAGTATAAAAATCTTAAAAGTAAGTTATTGTTAGGAGAGGTAATTTCTAGCTACTGCACTGGCATCTTCTTTGGATTATAGACAATAGTGTCTGTTTAACTTACCTAGTATGTGTTTGCAGTGTTTCTTTTAATTTCTTTTTTCCTCGCCTATTTTCACCTATCTTTAGTCTGTTCTACCTATCTTCAGTCCTATTTCATCATTTCTAGATATCATCTTCATAAATTACATCTATCTCTTTCAATCTGCACATTTTCACCAAAGCATGTATCATCCTATCTTTCTGTCTCTACAACTCTCTTATGATAGCAATAGTGATCACCTTCTATTATTATTTAATTAACTTGTATAATATTGTAATAATATCTACCATTATTACCGTTATTTATTAATGTTTTTTTATCCAAAGCACTTTGGGCGAATTTTATTTGTAAAAAATCTATAAACAACCAGTATCTTTTTAAATTTCATTAATTTTCTCATTACATTTTCCTTTTATTGTTTTAATATATTTTTTATCTTTCAAAGAAGTTTTATTTTTTTTTTCTGTTTGAACCTTATCATTTTCCAGTAGTTTCTATATTTTATATTTTATTCTATTTTATATCTTCTATATTATTTATTTTTATATTAAATATCGTTCACTTTGTTCTTTATTTTTATCAATCCATATTATAGTGCATGTTCACATTTTCCTTGTTTCTCTCTCTCTCCCTTTTTCACTTATTATTTTATCTTTATCTTCTCTTCCATTTACTGGAACATTTTTAATTTTTGTGTTTCTATTTTTTTTATCCACTACAACACAATAT
>NW_027113231.1:0-2824 GCF_000696795.3 Halyomorpha halys | reverse complement strand
TAAGTTAGAGAGTGGTTAACCTTAATAATTATGCCAGTTAATTATTTTTTAATATAATCCATCCTAATCCTAAGTTAGAGAGTGGTTAACCTTAAATTAAAACACTATTTTCTATAATCCTTATACTCTCAACTTTTTTGTACTTTCCGACGTTTCAGCCCTCAGGCCATTATCGAGGAGACAACCATATTAAATTGTCACACCAATTAAAATAGAATATCCCAGTTCTAACTTGTTGAAGATTGTTAACTCGGCCAATTAACCTGCATTAGGAAAATATACTTTAATTAATGTGACAATTCAATTATAAGGTTGTCTCCTTGATAATGGCCTGGTGGCCAAAACTTCAGGAGTATAAAAATGAAGTTGAGTGTCAAAGGATCGAAGAAAATTTTGTTTTAGTTAATATTCCTGTTAATCTAATAATATGCTTTGCACAGATTTATTCATAACAACTTTAATTCATTGCTTTAATTAGATTAATTTACTAAGTTTTGAATACAATTTTTTTCTTAAATTTTAGTTAATTTTTTTAAATGAAATTTGTTATATCATTGAACCTATACTACTGTATGAGAAGATGGTGCTGGGGCCCCGACCATCTTCTCTACAGTCAGCTATCAACACCTCATTATACTGGTATATCTGTGTTTGCTAGGCAGCATGAAATTGTTTCATCAGTTATTTTAACAATCTCCTACAAGACAGTTAAAATGTATTATATAAATTACAAGATCAGTTTGTTTGTTGTTTGTTATGGGAAATGTGGACAGTTCCTTTGGTACAATATATTAACAAAATGGAAAAAATAGAATCAGATTGTAAATTTAGTAATGTAAAACTATTTATTTCATAAAATAATTTAAAAAGAGCTTCTTTCTGATACATTTATCAGTTTTGGTTTTTTTTCAACATAATCTTGGTTTATGTTATGGATAGTACAGCTTATGTCAGCAATGATTTAATTTGACCTTCCGTGATCTATTGCTACTTTGGTTGGAATTGATAGTGAAACCATGGTGTTAGTCTTTACTATGTTCTATAGTTTTCTGTCAAGAGAAAATGCAGAGTTCTAACTGTATATGAATTGGGTTTATTTTACATAAATAACTTGTGTTGTACCCACCTGGCTACTCCTACCTCACCCCTTTAGCCTAAAATATTCATCTGAGTTCAAAATTATTTATTCTCTTCCCTTCAGTGGGTTTCTCATTTGGTTTATAGTCTATACTCATTCATTTGGTGCCTACTAAATAAACTGGTTAGTCCCTTTCAGGGGCAGCTGCAGGACTACTTTATTTCTATGTTAAGATATTTATCATTTGCGGATTTAGAATATTTTTATCCCTATAGAATATAAATTGAAGTTATGCTTAAATTGCAAAAATGAATTTCTGGGAATATAGAACTGTGTGAAATTTTGTATAATTGCATTTATAATTTAAAATAACCACATTATCATCACCCTAAACGTTTAGGTGAACATGATGTTTTTGAATGGTCATACTGACACAGATTGTCAATTATGTGTTTTGGGGGCCTGTTGGAGTATATTCATGTTTTTACAAATGGTCCTCATTACACTAAGAAGTGAGATAAACCAGCAGGTTTAGTATTGAGTCATGTTTATCTGGCATGTGTATGTTATACAATATTACCTATTGCCCACAACTGTGTGGCAGATTGTAATATCTATCAATAAATAAATCTATGTGTATGTTATTAACATTCACTTTCATGGGACAGAATATACTTACCAAGAGCCATAGTATTTAGTGTAAGGCTCAAGACTACTCTACCATGTTTCATTATTTTTTACAGTCATTGCTAACAATCCACTAATATATCTTAGGAAATATGCAATAAAATCCCTTGTCTTAGAAAGAATAGGAGTATACGATTTAAGTATATCCCTAGTCGGGTTTTTATTTTTGTAATTAAATTATTTTTTCGTGTATAGGTAAGGTATTTTATATCTTATTCAAATGAGAAATGGAAATGGAAAATGTTGTAGGTGCTAGAAATACGGAAAATGAGATTTTGGCGGGATAATAATGAAGAAACATCGCCAATCGACTAGAAACCGCTGGAAGTTCCTGTCATGAACGGTTTAGTTCCTAGAGCTGTATTCTTCATTTTAGAATAAAAATTGTGTTTTTTTTTTCCGCTTTTCTCAAAACTAGTTTTTTTTTGCACACAGCCTTTTTTATTTCCATGCCTCAATCGCCTTCGATTAGAAGGCTATTTGTATGAACGTACTGAACAGTATCGATACTTAGGAAGTATCGCAATGTCAGGTAGTGTTCGAGTATTAGGTTCCTCAAATATTAAATATCCAATTTAGATCTAAGCCATGACTAAGATTTATATTAGTTCTTAATTAGCACCTGCATAATTTTATTAAACCAACTGCCTGTTTGTCTCTCATGTTTTACCAACATTAAGCCCACCTATTGCTACAATATATCATATCCTTCGGACAGCCAGTGTAGTGCCGAAATTCTATATTAACCATGTATGAGAAATGAAAAAGTGATAAATCTAACGAGTTAGCTAGAGTAATAGTGGTAGGTTACCGGACAGTTCTGTGCTGATTTTATCTTTTACTGTGTGTTCCTATTGTAATGATAAAGATGAATTGGTAGGTACACTCTTTATTAATCTAAACAACAATGTTTATATTTGAACACAATACAACAGATTCATAATTATTATGAACAGTTCATATTCAGTTTCTTTAAACATTTGAAAAACACACCTAGTTCTTAATTATTAATTGTTAGTAATTGATCATATGGCGAGAGGTTTCAAATGGGTTTGCCCT
>NW_027113230.1:0-1125 GCF_000696795.3 Halyomorpha halys | reverse complement strand
GGGTTGGGAGAGCACTTTCCAGACAAAAACATCTGGGACATATATAATATGGCCTCTGCACTCCCATCGGAGTACTATACTACCTAACCATGGTTGAGGGTTAAAATTTTTCATTTTGTGGCACCGCTACTCAATGAAAAAAGTCAACATCCCAGGCCAGATTCGAACCAGCTCCTCCAATAGACATTAAATTGGTAACAGTGTCTTCACCACTGAGCTATTATTGCACTGTATATGCTACGGCCTCGGCAGTCTACGTATTATGTGACATATAAAATTATGCATAAATATATGATAACCTCAATATTATTTTTCTTTACGATGTTTGCAAAAATAGTTTTACTTCATTTAATTCCAAACTACTTTTCTTTACGAACCCACTCATATCCATTCCTAACCTCTGTCCAATAATACACTGAGGCGTTTAAATAGAATATTGAAACGAAAATATTTGAGGTAAAAAGTTATATAATATCATATCTTTTGATCAATAAACCATACTTATCTTATTTTGTTATAAAAGTGTAAATTCCTGTAATTAAATAATAATAATATATATTTTTTATTGTAATATCCAGTACTCATATTATAGAGGTAAAGGGGTTACATACGTCACCATCAATTCCTAACGGTGTTACGGGTTTAGCGTAATCGTACGCCGTTACGTCCAATGTACTTTTTCATCCAAGAGAAAAAAAAATATTATTTTTTAAAAATAAATAATTTAATTTCTATCCATTTTAGTCTCAAAACCTTTTAGTTTTCTTATAAGTCCGACGTTTTGGTCAATCCGGCCATCTTCAGGGAAAATCTACTTAATAAAATTTTGAAATTATACAATTTAAAAACTCTAACTTCATGTTTATTATGACTTTATAATTAATCAATATTTGCTTAAAACAAAATCAAAATCATTTATCACAGACACTATTCCTTAAAAACTTTATTTTAACTCAAGTTGTGATAAAGTTTTTGAGGAATAGTTTTTAAATTGTATAATTTCAAAATTTTATTAAGTACTAATCTTTCCCTCCTCTACGACACAACCCCTGATGAAGACCTGAAACTCAGGTCGAAACGTCGGCATAAAATAAATAAATATGGTTTTGTTTATTTATGTTGTTC
>NW_027113229.1:0-1797 GCF_000696795.3 Halyomorpha halys | reverse complement strand
CACACACACATGACCAATCTTCCGATACAGCTCCCGTGCAAGTTCATTAATTCTGATGTGCGAAGCGAAAGCGAAAGTAGATAACGAAATCTAATGTAATAATAATTATATGTAAATTATATATTAATTATTAAATTATTATTAGCTAAGGCTAATAATTGCTTGATGTTTGTGCATGTTTATATATAGGTGAAAAGTAGAAAAAATTCATAATATTAAAATTACCTACAATACTAATAGATGTATGGATTGGAGAAACAAAATCATTAATTAATCACCGAATTAAAATTTAGAAAAAATAATCTAAAAAACGAACAGTAGTTTCATGCTTTTCTGAGACCATTCTTTGTTTTCTGACGTAAAAATTAGATCTTTGACAAAAAATAATAAATCAAAAACTAGAACTATCAAAAAATAAACATGGATTATGTAAGCCAAGAAAATGTAGTAACAATGAACAAATATATAATGATTAAGAAGATATTCTCATTTGGATAAATAGTAATTTGCAGCACATAAAGGCTTTATCAATTTGAAAAAAAAAGTGTTTTGCTCTGTGAAAATAGAAGGGCTCTAAATTTTAGAGTGGGTAAAAATTTAGAAAATAAAAAATAGAATAAAAAAAAAAGCCCCCTCGCATCCTAAGGGTTAATGGATTGTATCAGTGGTGGAACACACCAATCGGGATTACGCTTACAAAGGACGCAGGATCACGGAAGAATATTGTGTTTACATGTATGAGACAATCAGGAGTGCGTATAGGATTGTCTGCTTGAAAATGATTGATTGAGCACACCAAGGCGATGAGCTTTGATTGATGTCGCGCCACGAGTTGATTAAGTATAAAAAGCAAGGTTATGAGTTTCAGAATGATCTATTTTTTTAATCTTTAATGGGAAGCATGATTAAAATACAGCCAGGTAGTAGTTTAGGAATAAAGTTAAATTACGATTATTTCTCTGTTTCTCCAATTGTCATCTCAGTGGAAAAGTGTAACAAGTTTTTTTTTTTTTTTTTTTCCAGAACTCCTTAATTTGAAAGACAGCAAAATAAGTATGAACACACACACATGAACAATCGTGATATAGCTCATTGTACTATAGCGAAAGCTACATTTTAAGCAGTTTATAGTGTGTTGTGTTGCACTGAATTTTCATTGGGTATATCTAAAAAGCTGATAAGGTGTGAGTGTGAGTGTGGTGTGTCCTGTAACACTCACTGGGGGTTGATGTTACTTTTCAGCTAGTGGAAGAACTGGATGTGCCTCCGTTTTATAAATTCGGGGACAGTTCAGGTTCAGGTTCAGTGATGTAGACCTCACCATCTTCCGCAGTCCTGAAACTGTTGAAGATGTTGTGTTCAGAGGTGTTCCCGAAGACGAATACAACTTCTTCTCCACACACTTAAATCTCATTGTTTTTTCTCACCATTTTTTTATTTTTTTTTTGCAATAAATTACAAAATTATTCATTCGTTCAAATTTATATTCTGTGTACACCAGAGGTTCTTTCATAGTTCCACTCCTCTTAACGTGGCAACGAAGGGTTTGTTTCTTTCCTAATTTTCTATGTGTCTCCTAGCTGTAGAATTCATTCATTGAAAGCATTAAGCTTTGACCCCTAAACATGAAGTAACTTCATAGTAATTGCAATATTTTATGTCACAATAAAAGTAAATTTTACTTGTACTTAACCTGTACAAATTCATTAATTCTGATGTGCGAAGCGAAAGCGAAAGTAGATAACGAAATCTAATAAAATCTATACTAGGCCAACTGGATACCAACTCTTACAAATT
>NW_027113228.1:0-1171 GCF_000696795.3 Halyomorpha halys | reverse complement strand
GGGGGGGATTTATAATTCATTCAACTTAAGGAATAAATTTCTGTCAGGTTTTTTTTTTTTTTATTCCCACTATTTTTAAATTTGGATGTGGCCAAGGAGTGTCCCTCTGATCATATAATTCTAGAAATATACGGCTTTTTGGCCTGAAAGCAAATGAAACACAACAGATGTTGATCGTGATAGCTTATAAACCGATGATTTCCAGGAAGTGCGTCATCATCTAACAGAAAATTCTCTCGATATTTTGATGAAAAGTGAGTGAAGTCAATTTTTTTTTAAATAGTCTGTCAGCAAAAATGATAATTATAATAACCCTAGCTCCAAGTATGTAGGCAGTAATAAAACGTCAATGAACAATGAACTATATGGTCGGTGTTTTTTAAAATGGGTAAATCTAACAATTTGAAGAGAGCTTATTTTGTACTTTTCCTGGTCTGGAAAATTGTCTTTTTGGCAAAAAATCTATATTATGTTTATATTTTTGAGTAACTAATGATTCTGTAATTTTAACTCAGGTAGTTATAGTTAGGAACAATAGCCAACAAAAATAAAAAATAATCTCTTTATTTCGTCAGTTTTACCGGACGTCAAAGTTATATACACACGAATACATTAAAAAATGTAATAACTAATTATCAGTGTATGAAGGATTTTGATGAGCTAACAACAATACATTTAGACAATGTATAACGGATAAGGATTTCTAAAAATACAAAGAATCATACTAAGGATTTCCTCTAATTATAAATAAAACGTTCAAGAATTCCATGCTTACATTCTTAAGCATGTCGAGTCAACTTTATATAAATAATGTATTTAAGAAAAATATTTCCATTTTAATTTTTTCAGGCTATTGATACCTAAAAACATACACCTTGAAAGCATTATTCACTTGCACATTAAAATCAAGATACTGATATGATATTAGCTTATCATATAATAAGTTATAAAATTTTGGAATTGATTATTATATTTTAATACTTTGTGACAACTGCAAATGATGTCATTTTTGTTTTAAAATTCATGTCGATTTGATAATTTTCATTGTTAATGTTAGATAGAACACAATACTCTCAACAAAGTCCAATATTTCTTTGTTTTAATTTCTTCTTTCGAATATTTTTTAAAAGGATTAAATATATTTAATATGAATCCAAAATATATTAATATA
>NW_027113227.1:0-1350 GCF_000696795.3 Halyomorpha halys | reverse complement strand
TGTTATCTTGTTCTGTTTTTAGCCCTGAAGAAGGCTAGAAACTCTAGCCGAAACGTTGGCACAATAAAATAGGTTAATCTAACTTATTTGTGTTTATCATTGACCGCACCCTAAACCATCTTCTCCTCGTATATGAAAATTTATTTTGTAAATATATATCTACAAAATTATTTCAAATAAATTAATGAAACAAATGGGTAATAAGAAATAATGTATTATGTAGGTAAAAAAACAGAATTAAAGAAATAATATATAAAGTTAACTAGCTGACCTGGGCAAAGCTTCACTATCGCTATATTTGAAGATGTATACAGATTTAATGATCATCTTTTATATACATAGATGAAGTGATAAGATAATTACTATGGTAACATTCCGAAATTCGATGTATTATCGTTAATACTGCTCCTAGTACAAGAGCCCAAGAGAAGAAAAAAAACCAGATAATTCACCCCAATTTTTTATTTCTTTAATGAAAACTATGTATAATTACTAGTAGAAATTGATGAATCTCCCAAGTATAGTTAAGGAGAATAAAAAATGGTGGCTGTTTTAAAACGTTAAAAATAATCAATTTTTCATTCGGAGCTCTATATCCTTAAAAACTATCAACAAACCGGAAAATCTAAAAGAATATAATTTAAAGTAGAGTAAATTTGTTAAAATATAAGCCCTAATAGAGCTATTTACGATCAATAGTTCTCGAGATATAGCTTTTTAAAAAACCAACATTTCATAAAAATGTACTGAAAGATTAGTAGTGAGTGACTTTATTTTAATAACTATGGTAACAAGAGCCCAAGAGGTGAAAAAAATCAGATCATTCATCCCGATTTTTTATTACTTCAATGAAAACTATGTATAATTACTATTCAAAACTGATGAGTCTGCCAAGTATAGCTAGGGGGAATAAAAAATAGTGGCTGTTTCAAAATCTTAAAAGATATTAATTTTCAATACGGAGCTCCACATCTTTAAAACTACTAACAACACTTGAAAATCTATGAGGACGTCATTTTAAGTTGATTAAATTTGATAAAATATAACCCATAATATAGATAGTTACATTCAATGGTTCAACTTTTTAAAAAAGCAATATTTTGTAAAACAAATGCACTGAAAAATCAGAAGTTAATAAGTTTGGAAAAACCTATATCTCAAAAATATTTGACGTACAGATGTCTACCAGAACTAAATCAAAGCTAGTTAAACACACTATAAAGTAGTTTATTACACTTATCACATGAGTAGAAGTTGTTGTTGATTTGTTGCTTAAAGGCGTAAAACCCTCTGGTCATCAACGCCTATGGGATGATAAAAGTAAAAAAAATAGAATAAAATAAAATAAAT
>NW_027113226.1:17073-17424 GCF_000696795.3 Halyomorpha halys | reverse complement strand
CCAACTATGCGGGCATTCATTGTTGTGAAGAGGCATCCTGTTGTATTGTTTCGAGCCAAATTTCCCACCCATCTTAAACTCCTTGCCTTCATATCGTGAGATATTGACTGACCAGTCTCTGAAAGCAGTTTGCTGTTAGTTCTTCTCCTGCAAATAGTAAGGCTCTGATCCCGGATCGCTCTTGTAATTGTACGGAAGGCTCTCCTTTCAAATCTCAGGAATCTGCTTTCTAGGGTACTCAATAGAGCCCAGGTCACACAGCCGTATATCAGAGCTGGTTTTATCAAGGCAATGTAAACCCTTAGCTACAGACTTTTAGAGTTTTTTCAGGATTTCAGTATTCTTGGCAGA
>NW_027113226.1:9250-11213 GCF_000696795.3 Halyomorpha halys | reverse complement strand
GCTTCACTATATGACATAAATAGTGGCTTTATTAGTAATGGCATATCCTTAAAAAAATAATTTTGTATAGGACATATTTCAAAAAAGTGCCATAGACTGGGGTTATTTTATGTACTTGGGTTCCTCAAGAAAGTTCCAATATTATATTCGTCATAAAATAACACCAATGTCCCAGAATAATATTATTTTTTTCATTTCATTTCAATGTACGGTAACATTTATTGGTACGTCCTATTAAAACAAAAATAAAATAAAATACGCCAGTTTATATATAGTATTGTGAATTGTGTCTTATGTATTTATTAAATTAGAGTAAAATGAAGTTAAATTTTGTACATCCGATTTTTTTTTATTGATAGCCAGATTCTTATATTTTTCTATACTAATCCATTTCTTTTAAATTTCGCTTAAAGTTGTTTTTTTTCTGATATATGATTTCGGGGGAAAAAAAAATTTGCTTCACTTCTTCTGCCAGCTCATCCCTTCCATTACTCCCATTCCTCCAAGCGCTGTACTAAACCACTTAACCCTTTTTAGCGACCATTCACTAAAAAAGAAAAGAAAGAGAAAAATTTAATTTTTCTTATGATAGATAACTAGAAAGTTATCCTGTTTCTCAATATTGATAGATCTTTATTAATATTAATTAATTTTTTCTTTGTAGGAAGATAGTTCGGATGTTGGTCAATAAAGGAATCAAAAAAGTAAAAGATAACTATTTAATGTTAACCAATGGCTAGGCCCTTTTTGGAGAGTTAGCGAAGAAGTAGGGAAATTTTATACCTGAGAACGAACTTGGCAGTTGAAATTTCTGTTTCAATCTGACTGGTATTCTCATCTATGTTTATTTCTTATTTTTATTAATTTTTTTTCATATTTTATTTACTAATATAACTCACTTTTATCATAGGTCTAACGAATATTTTTCGACAATTTATTACTCTAGTTCTGTATTTAGAATTTTATCACACCTTGCTCTAACTATTAGTAACTAGATTCTAGTTCTCCTATATGTATTCTTCCTTATATTATTATTATTTATTTTATATATTTTATGTACAAAAAATATTTTATTTTTGTATTGTCTTTGTGTATGTATTTTAATGTTTTGTCAATTCTTACAATGTTTGCATTTTGTTTTAATTTAGCCCTGACGAAGCCTCGCAAAGTGGGGCGTAACGTTTTTTAACAATAAATAGTTTTATTATCAATTTACACAATTTTGATCCTTTTTTTCTTTCAACTTTTATTCTTTATTACTTGCAAGGTTATAAATATAAGTGAAAGAGAGAAAGTGTTTTGTAAAAAACTTTTAAGTCCAGGATATTAATTTTTTTTAAAAAGTTATATGTGACAAGGGCAATTAGCCTGCAATTTTGAGATTTTAAAAAAGAAATGACATCAATATTGAAGGTTGTGTCCTGGAGAATGGCCTGAGGGGCGAAACGTTGGAGAATTTTAAAGAATAAAAGTTGAGAGAAAAAAAAGGATCAAAATTGTGTAAATTGATAATAAACTAAACCACTCTCAAACAATCATACATAAAAAACAATTAATAAATAGTTTTCTTTTATTATGTTGATACCTTTATTGACCGCCAACCGGAATATCTTCCTACAATGTACTTGATACCATCAACTATCTTCTTCCAATATTTTTTTTTCCCCATTCATGGTATTTTTTTTGGTCACAAAAGGCGCAACACCTGTTAGATAAGGAGTAAAACTAAATATGGTTGTTCATTTATTGATTCTTAAAATATTTAGATGATTTTAACATTCAGAAAATTAATAGTAACGTCTCCGTGGTAGGAATAAGGTTTAAAATTATCATCTTGTGGGAGAATCGGTTTGCATATTTTAGTTTAAGAAGAAAAATTATAATTAGATGAATAATTTGTGAGCATTTGAGTGAATAATAAATCTTTGGAATTTTTCCATGTTATTTATTATTTCTTAGAAAC
>NW_027113226.1:5514-7279 GCF_000696795.3 Halyomorpha halys | reverse complement strand
AAATCATAATAATTTGTTAACGATATTATTTTTTTCATTTTTAAAATCATTTTTTATCTTTTGGAGGTTCCCAATTTTTTTTCGTTTTGCGGGATCCTAAATACGTCAGCTTTTTTTCCTAAATTTTTGATTTTCCTGAAAAATTAGAAAATTTTCTTTTTTAAAAGCGATTTCCCATCTAACAACGAAAAAGTAAAAACAGATACTTGTTATTTTCCTTGGGATAATACAAAATATCTAATTTCAACTGTTTTGGTAATATCCATATTGAGACTGAACAACGACCGAGTGTCTTAGTTAAAAAGTAAGTTAAACACAAATTTTAAATTCACAAACAATATATTGAACGTCCATTGATGATTATCATTATTAAAATTATTAATGGCATGGAAGGGCTCGATGTTCACTACACAACTTCTCAAATCTCAGAATAAAATTGGATATACCGACCCTTATTTTTTGTTCAACGTTAATTTTCGAGCAATAATTATTTTTTATTACCGAGACCGCCGAAACTCATCTTCGCACAAATAGGATGTTTTGCCATGCAATTTAAACTTGGCAGCCATTGGTTTGGAAGACTATTTTTTTTTTTTTTTTTTTTTTTTTTTTTAAGGAGAAATATTGTATGGCGTAACCAGGTTAAGTGGGCTCTGGATATTTGAGGAACCTCTACTACTAATATTTACAATGAGATCTAGACAGTTTTGCATTGGAACACCTCTGTCATTCAGAATTTTTTAAACCGTCGTAATTGGGATTTGATTTCTTACATTTTTTCTTTGTTTACCTCTATGATTGGAACTTCACAAATTGGACCTCCATAAGTAGGACAAATCGTCAGGTTCGGGCAGGTTGCAACACCTTGGTTTATAAACATTTAAATTTCTTCTGCAAATGCTTTATTTTTCAATACTGTCCGAGGTATGGCTCGATAAAAGAGTGAATAAAAGTGCAAATAATAGGGGTATTCAAGATGTTGTGTTAAATGTAAAATGTTTTACCATGTTAAATGTTATAGGTGTAGGATTGTTCGCAACCCTATTTAAAGTCGTGTTCAATGTTGAATGCATAAGAATTCCTAGCAGCAACTTGTTTTATAACCTTTCCTTCCAAAACGTCATGTTAGTGTTTACTTCTAATTTTTTATTAAAGTGATATATTAAAACATAACCAAAGTGAGCGTAAAGATTATATGTAAAATAAAATATGCATTTTTTAATTAACATTTTCATCTGTCTTAATGAAAAACGGTACAGTTTCTCAATGTCGAAGCAATGCATAATATTAATAATTTAACATTGTTGGTGAAAGTTCGGAAGTCATCAATTCGGAGTCGTAGAGAAGAATTGCAAATCTCAAGAAGCTGCCTTCAGTGTACACTTACTGAAGATTTGCTCCTCCATGCTTAAAAAGTTTAATTAATTGAATAACCAAAGCCAGATGACCATGCATAGCGAAGAGACTTCGTTTAATAGATTATTGAATACCAACAAGTAGATGCCGATTTTTCGAACAAGATAATTTTCTGCGATGAATCACATTTTTACCTCGATGGGTTTTTTAATCGTCATAATTGCCACATTTTGGGTTTGAAGAATCCACAAGTGATTATCGAAAAACAAATGCATGCTCGATATAGTGACGTGATAACAAAGTTGTTTCTGCCTAAAATGGGTGGTACTGATGTGGACAAGTGGTTTCAACAAGATGGTGCCACATAGCATACAGCCCGTGAAACAATTCAATTACTGCATGAAACATT
>NW_027113226.1:3361-3707 GCF_000696795.3 Halyomorpha halys | reverse complement strand
CTTAGATCCAGTTTTTCTGCGTTGAAAAAGGTTCATGAAGTTCCACTCTCAGTTACCAACAGTTAAAGGAGCAGTGAACTACAACTTGGGAAACCCAACCACAACCCGAAGACTGAAGCCCAGACTGCTGCAGGACATCCTATTATAAGTTCTATATTTATCAGTTCTGTTATTATAACTCTAAAATTTTATTTATTTTTTTCTTTCCATCTTATCTTAAATTAATTTTCTATTTTTTCTGATTAGAAGTCAATTATTTATTTTCTTAAATTCATAAATGTCATTGCTTTTGTTATTAAATTTTACTTTTATCTTTTATTAAGAATTATTATTTTAATCTATTTAT
>NW_027113226.1:0-536 GCF_000696795.3 Halyomorpha halys | reverse complement strand
ATATTTGTACTGAATTTTTATGACTGCAAAGTCACTAGATGGAATCCGGAATATAATAAATGGTATTTTCTTTTAATTTATTTAATGATATTTAATAGTGTATTTACATAAAAATACATTTAGTAAATTTGATCTAAGATCATAATGGAGTGATACAGACATGTAGATAAAATACCGATTGGCAGCACTCTAATAATATTTCTACATTAGAAGGTATCGAGGCCATCTTCTTTTCAGGTTAAAAACTAGTTGGTTTAGGTGGTTAGGAAGTTTATATTGAAAGGATTGATATCTGGTTCGGACTAGGTCGGTTACAAATGAAACATTAAGGTGATTCTAAATAGTATTTAAAATTGAAAATTTAAACATAAGGTAAACATCTAAAAAAAAAGTTATAGTAAAAAATTATTTTTTTTTTATCTGTCTATTGCATTGTATCTCAGTTATGATAGGATAAGGCACTGTGACCGCCTTAATACTCCCTACCATTGTAAATAAACATCTAACAGGATTTTAAGGAGCAATAACTTCAGAAA
>NW_027113225.1:3893-4843 GCF_000696795.3 Halyomorpha halys | reverse complement strand
GAGAGAGAGAGAGAGAGAGAGAGAGGGAGAGAGAGAGAGAGAAACATAAAATAAAAAGATAAAAATAATAATTCTTAAGAATGGAGGAAAAAAAAGTTAATTTGAGAAAAAGACGAAGAGAAAAAAAAAAAGAGTATTAATGTGAACCCTAGGCTTCAGTCCTCAAGATGAGGTTGGATTTCTCAAGTTGTAAGTTGCCGCTTATGTACCGTTTTTTGATGAAGTGTTCTATTACTCTATTTGTAGTTTCCGATGCAATTGGCTATTTCTTACAATCTAAATTAAATTTTTTTTTAACTGAGTTTTCGTTCCGGTTGTTTTGATATTGGTGGAATAATGAAAATTTTTAAGTAATTTTCGTTGATGGTCTGTTTGAATTATTCTCAGATTTACAATTACTTGGCTCAGTAGGTGAGTTTATATCCCTTATAATTAGCTGTCTGAGCTAGTTCACAATTTACGCAAAATTGCTTATCCCTAAATTTTAACGTGCATTATGAGGAATGACGTTCACACTTGCTCTTAACACACCTTGACTCTAAATGACAATTATTTTTTGTTTGGCCATATCTCTGGCAGTTTGTACACATAGAGATACCAGTGTTCAATAATTATAGTATAACCTAAATATAAGGTTTATAATTATTGCAGAAAATAAATTTTTAAGATTAAAAATATCTTTAGCCTTTTCATGGTTTTTGAGAGGTACTGAACAAAATGGAGTTTGTTTTTTACCTTCTTCAGTATTCTGGATACGTATACAAATTAAAATTGTTTGGAGTCTATTCCGGCCTTTAATTCGTCTTCGGTTATGTTATAGGGAACCTTCCTAATTACTACGTAGGAATATTTATTTTTATCTTGAAGAAGTTTGTCGGGGGGTGCGGTCAGCAAAGAACAACATAAATATGGTTTTGTTTATTTATGTTGTTCTTTGCTGACCGCACCCC
>NW_027113225.1:0-303 GCF_000696795.3 Halyomorpha halys | reverse complement strand
TCCAATTTAACTTAGATCAGATTTACTAAATGTATTATAATGTACAGTTGTAAATAGCAATAAATATATTAAAAAAAAAAAAAAAAATTTATACGAGGAGAAAATGGTTGGGGGTGCGGTCAAAATGAAACACAAATAAGTTGGTATAATAACCTATTTACTTTTATTGGTGTAACCTATTTTAGTTTTATTTTCTCCTCGTACTTCATCCACGGTCAACTATCTCTCATAATTATAATTTTAATTTTATAGTTTTGAATAGGATTGATATTTTCAACTAATTTTTGGTTTAAACATAACATT
>NW_027113224.1:0-1062 GCF_000696795.3 Halyomorpha halys | reverse complement strand
GAATACTTTGAACACTAAAGTTCCTTGCCCTTAATCACTGAAAACTTGTGAGCGAACAGTTTATTGAATTTATATACATGATCCATGTTCTCGAGAGCATATGGCCTTGTTAAAAGTATATTAGAACATTTTCATTACATATCTAGAAATACATATTTATAGAAAAAATTAAGAAAATAAAAAGTAAATACATGTTACAAAAACAAATATTAACTTGTTAACGTGACATCTAAAAGTATTACTTAAGAAAAACACAAAAATCAGCAAAATACATTTCTTCTTTATTTTTAAGATCTGATGTTTTGTTAATTCAAAGTGAATTTGCTATTAGTTTTTGATATTCGACTATTAAAATACCAATCAGCTCTTAAGAAACAAGAAATGGGGTCAGAGCAAATAACAACCGGAGGTTTTGGTTCGCTCGCTCCTGATCGCAGCACCCAGGACCTCCTGACACACTTAGGCCCTCCTAAGGAGATAGGATTTCCCTGCAGATAATGGCGGGATATGACAGCTTTCGACAAGCTTATTCTTTCCTAAACCCTTCTCGGAGCAAGACGCTTGCACATAACAAGAGGATATTTGTGCAGTTATGTGGTGAAAAGTAAGTTGTGATAGTTCTTTTCAACTCCGGAACTGATACTAGACGAACTCATCTCCTTCGATAACATTAATACGTATATAATTTTTTGAAACCAGTTTTTGACATGTAATTTTTGAATGGTTTGATAAGTAAAATGATTTATACGATAGATCTTATGTATTTCTAATTCCAACAAAATATATTATGACATTTTCATAAGAATTGAATTACTTTATATCGAAAATTTACTTTATATCAATATTCTGTTTTCACAGTGATTTCAATAACTTGCTTATTGATTGGAAAATTAAAAATGTCCTTTTCACTTGTGCACTTTTATTTGAAAACAAAAATGTCGCCTGCTTAGGTTTCTAGAAAAAAAACTTTTTTTTACGTCAGTTTGTATTACTGGAATGTTCGGAATACCAAATTTCGGATTACCCAGATCACAACGTATTTATGAAAGCTGCTTGACAATC
>NW_027113223.1:2939-3613 GCF_000696795.3 Halyomorpha halys | reverse complement strand
TAATATGTAACATGTATTAATAACTTAATATTTACAAATATTCCTTCAAAATTCAGTAAATTATAATATTTATAAAAAAAAAATCATAATATAATTAAAAAAAAAAAGATGATTCAGATGCGACTGCCATAAAAATAACATAAATTGTAAATTCATTCATTACAAGCCAACTTTGCAGGGTTTCATCTCGGCTAAAAATGATACAAACAACTAGAATTATGTAACAGATTAAGATAACATGAAATAAAAGTGAACTAAGTTGTGCCTTAAAATTATGTAAAAATTTATATAAAAATGAACAAAGTAAATTGTAGACATGTAATTTATATAATATAATAATTTATAGGATATATTGTACATCATTTTTACATATTATTACATCATTTTTAGCCAAAACTTAGTTCACTTTTATTTCAAGTAATCTTAGTCTCTTACTGTATTACATAATTTTAGTAGTCTGTATCTTTTTTTAGGCTTTAAAGGCTTTTTTAGGCAAAGTGGAACGAAACGTTAGCTCACAATGAATATTTTATTTGTTATATGAATTGTTCTGACCGCACCAGGACCATGGTCCTTTTATTGATTACACATGGTCAATTAACGATCTAAAAAAAAAAATTATGTTCACTCTAATTTGGTTTTGTTTTTTATTAAAATTTCGTGTTTAGTACTCA
>NW_027113223.1:806-1147 GCF_000696795.3 Halyomorpha halys | reverse complement strand
AACAGTTTACAATATAAGGTCACGAGGCCATCTTTATTTAATACTTTAAATATAAAAAAATCTTTATTTTTTTAAAAGGAATTTATACCTTTTTTATTACTTCTTTATATAGGCAATTAGTTTTTATAACATAAACCGTAGACAGTGTAATAACAAGTACTACATAAGTAAGACGTCACAAAATTTATACACCACACCATACCATACACAATCAAACATTTAGGACTTAACTTATTTATTAACATTTAACTTATTTAGGACTTACCTATGACAGAAGGTTGACATGGGGCCCATACGTCAAAACAAAACGTAAAACGCTAAATTTCCGACTGAGACAATTA
>NW_027113223.1:0-756 GCF_000696795.3 Halyomorpha halys | reverse complement strand
AACTTATTTAGGACTTACCTATGACAGAAGGTTGACATGGGGCCCATACGTCAAAACAAAACGTAAAACGCTAAATTTCCGACTGAGACAATTATGTTCTATACCATACGGAAGTTTTAAATTATCGCTCAGACAGAAACTTAACGAATACAATTACTTACTGAAACCCATATGGACTTACGCCTGCCAAATTTATGGATCTGCTAAAAAGACACAGATTTGGAAAATACAAACTTTTCAATCACAATTTGTTAGACTGGCAACGAACTCACCACTTTACGTTTCAAACGAGATTATTCACACCGACCAACACATTCCGACTGTAACGGAGCACATTCGTATGACTTACAAACTGTTTCACAATACAATTACATGTACATTTCAATTAATTTATACGACAGATGGCAACACATGACATTCCTGACGTAACTCGGAGTAGGCTGAAGGGGAGTTGGATGCGGAACCTCCAAAAATAAAATAATTTACTTAACGTCAGGAGGATGCACCACTGGGTGCTATCTCCCTCATGCCAAGGCTGGATAGAACATCTCATTTGCTGATTGTAAGTACATTTACAGGTGCTAATAAAAAAAAATGAAAGATAAAAAAAATAAATAAAAAAATATTAGTGTATGTAATCAATAAAAAATATTCAGTTATTTTTATTTTAATATTCATATCTATTAATATTAACGTATATAATTAATAAAAAATATTCAGTTATTTTAATATTCATATCTATTAATATTAATGTAT
>NW_027113222.1:51071-51653 GCF_000696795.3 Halyomorpha halys | reverse complement strand
ACGCACCACTCTCCTACGAGACTGGCACACCTCTCCGCTTCTGATTTTAGTCTGGATCTGCTGTTCTTGGCCACGATGACTACGTCTACGTAGGCCGTGGCAAGGAACCACTTGTCCGCTAGTTACCCCAGCAACTCATCGAATACTTGCTTCCATAGAGCTGGTCCTAGGACCGAATCCTGCGGACACCCTCTTTCTCCTCCAAGGTGGTTGGGCCTGGGCACCTGTCACTCTAATAGCCGGCATCACTAGTAACGGCTTAACCTTTCCCAGTCCCACCGTGTACGGGATACCCCAGGGATTCTTTTCTGATTCCTCTACGATAAATTCGTCCCAGGATTTCTCCTTCTGGCAACGCACTCCGTTTCGGTATACCCTATACCTATGCTTAGATTCTTCTCGGAGTGCAGGTCTCTTGTCGTTTCTGCACTCCTGGTACCTACGCCTGGCTCTGTAGTATTCTTTTTTTAACTGCGTTAGAGCCGGCGTCCACCATGGGACCGGACGTACTCTCGCCCTACAAGTATTATCCTATTATCTGACTATTATAAACAAATTAAACTGCTTGTGTTACACGCGTTG
>NW_027113222.1:43238-48376 GCF_000696795.3 Halyomorpha halys | reverse complement strand
AAAAAAAAAAAAAAAAAAAGGTAACTATGGTAACGTATTTGATAACAACTAATTTCGCTGTATTATCGTTAATACTGGTCCGATTTAGGTAATTTTTTTCTTATTATTTAAGGAAATTTTACTATCTACAATATTCTCATGTATATACTACATGAAATGGGAATAGTTTTTGAATGGCAATCCTCACCATGCCTATCAATATATATTCAATATTCAATAATCAATAATCACTATATTGAAAATATTTAAACCAACTGACCAATGAAGGTATGGTAAAAGATTTTTAAGGAATGAAACAAAGTTGATATTCGTTTTTAGCACCTCTACAAACCCTATAATACGAACTTTCGAAAAAATAGGAAAAAACAAATTTTTAGTCAAAAATTTTCGATTTCCATTTGATTGTTATTAAAAATTCTAAAAAATGAAAATAAATGAAATACTACTCGACCAAATACTACTGACTGACCATTTTCATAACCACCCACTGAATGTTTTTAAAATTTTTTGTGATTATAATACAGCTTAACAGAATCCGTAATACTTAATTCTTGTTCTTGGGAAAGAGACAGTACGAAAATTTGTCCTGTAATTCAAAAGTTTATTGTGGACAAAGATTCGAACATTCCCTTTTATATATGTAGATGATGTAATAAGACGGTAACTATTGTAACGTATTTGATAACTAATTTCGCTGCATTATCGTTAATACTGGTCCGATTTAGGCGATTTATTTCTTATTATTTAATACCATTATATTATCAAAGGTATTTTTATATATATGCTACCTAGATTTTAAATCAAAATCCCCCTAATGAAAACATTGAGTCCGACTGATCTTTGAAAGTGTGGTGAATAATTTTTAGTTGTGAAACAAAGTTAATATTCGCTTTTAGAACCTCGAAAAACCCTAAAATACGAATTTCCGAAAAATCGGAAAATTAAATTTTTTAGTCCGAAATTTTCGCCCTACATCTGTCTTCGATTCCTTTTTAAAAATTTGATTGGCTTCAAAAGGGCTCAACCGATCTACTGATGCTATACAAAGATCAGAGCATTTAGCTTTCCAACGGTTCTATTAACATAGGAATCGGATAAAATGAAGAGGACTTATGAAGGATTATATGAAAAATAATCAGGAGAGGTAAAAAAAAAAAAAAAAAAAAATGCTCCGAATAAATCGAGGTGAAAAATTTATGATTTTTAATTTCTTTGAAAAATGATATTTGGTATTTTAGGACAACCCTAAAATGGAATCTTTTTTCTAAAAAAAAAAAATATTGACCTGCTTTACCCTTAGCCTTACACTTAATTTCGTTCATAACTTTTTTTCTACTGGAGAATCTGGGGATGTTATCATCTTTAAACCTTCCCACGGTGAAATGGAACATTTTGAAAAAAACTACACGAAAATCGGTCAACTATTAAAGAAGTTAAGAAGGACCTTTTTAAAAATCCGAAAAATGGAAATAACTTCAATACTTTTCGACCTATCTACATAAAACTTGGCAGTGGTTCAGGGCTCTATAAACTGCACCAAAGGGCATAAACCGGGTCTAATTAAACAAATCAGAACCGGAGACATAAAATAAAACGTGTGATTTTTTTTCCCTATTTGAAACCCATATTTCGCCTTTATAAGGGCATCAAACATAGCTTTTGTCAATGTCAACTGAAAAAGCAGACATTCAACTTTCCAACGGTTTTATTAACGTACGAATGAGATAAAACGAAGTGGGTCATGAAAGATTATATGAACAATAGTCACCGGAGGAAAACCAAAATGCACGGATTGAATCGTGGTGAAAAATAAATGATTTTTAATTTCTTCCAAAAATGGGATTGAGTACTTAGGGACAACACTGGAAACGAATATGATTTTCTTTTTTCTAAAAATAATATTACCTACTCTAGTCCAAGCCTTACGCTTAATACTATTCTTAACATTTTTCTACTAAAAATCCCGGGATTTCATTATCTTTGAACCTTCCCATGGCATAATGGAACATTAACTGCACGCAAATCGGTCCACTATTAAAGAAGTTTATTGCAGACAAAGATTCGATCATTCCCTTTTTTACTTAGAGTTGCTGACCCGGCAATGCTTCGCTATTGTTATATTTGAGGATGTATATAGATTTAATGATACTATGATAGTTTGATTTAAAGTATTGTATTTAGTTAAATTAAACACGTAGGTATTTATGTTTCCGACGGTTCTATTAACGTAGAAATCGGATAAAATGGAGAAGAGTTAGGAACAATTATATATACACAACGGTCACCGGATTAAAAAAGATAAATCCTTGAAATAAAAAAGGAGAAAAAATTATTATTTTTAGTTTCTTTGAAAAATAGAATTTAGGGATTTGAGACAACGCTAAAACAAATACGATTTGCTTGTTCATAAAAAAACATATTGACCTACTTTACCCTAAGCCACACATAATGTTTCTATAATTTTTGTGATTATAATATCGTTTAATAGAATCTTCATATTTTTTTTCATACCCCTCAATCAAAGAGATGAATAGATTAGTAACTTAAAAAAAAATAACCCTCACTGTGCTTCAATATTTTTACTATATTGAAAATATTGTACTGTCCTATGAAAGTGTGGTGTGGAAAAGATTTTTTACTGGTTTGATTTATGTGATTTTTTTCCATTTATTTGAGGCAAATTTATTATTAATTTATTTACTACCGAAAGTATAAACAGTTTTTAAATAAAAACTCTCCCTGTGCCTCGTAATTATAAAAATATTTTAAATAGCTAGCTGGCCCGCCAATGCTTTGCTATTGCTTTTAGGATATTTTAGGATGTATATAGATTTACTAATCACGATTGATGGTTATAAATGTATGTATTTGGTTAAAGTAACATACACAAATAATATATTATTATGATTTGATTGTATAAATTGATCCAATGTATGCGATGACATTAGTTTTTAGCATCTCATGAAAGAAAAGCTGTAATAAATGGCACATCGATTGGTATTATCGGTATACGCTGTAAATTTGAGGATTTTATTTAACAAATAAAATTGAGAGTTTCTTAAAGTTTATTATATTTTTAGTTGAAATTAAACATTTTGAAATACTTTATTATTGTGTTTTGGTAACATAAATTGAACCAATACATGCTATAAAGTTGCAAACATAATTTTAAAAAAAATATTACTAGTTTCAACATTACTCAACCAATCTACACCATACTTTGCAGTGGTTTAAGTAAAGATAATAATAAGTAGCATTAAGATTTAGTAACACATATAGTTTTCAAATAAAAACTCTCACAGTATCAATATTAGTATTATATCCAAACAACTAAGACCGATTGGCATATCAAAGAGCGGTAAAATATTTTTGGGAGTAAAAAAAGTCTACTAATTCATTTTATTAGATTAAAATCTCAATTTTCTTCAAAATATTATTTATTCCGGAATTCGAGGATTTCATTATCTATAAAACTTTCCATGGCGAAATGAAACATTGTGAAAAAAAATGCACGTAAACAGACCGAATGATATATGGAAGTGTGGTAAACGATTTTTTAGGAGTGAAAATTTGTATTTAAAAAAAAAAAAAAGAACTGCAAGTAAATCGGAACTGTAATTCAAAAGTTTATGTGGACAAATTTAGAAAAAATACCCATGTAAATACGTCCAGTAATAACAAAGTCTATCGAGGACTTTATATTCTTTACATATATATAGATGAAGAAGATGCTGTAATCAGACGGTAGCCATGCTTACTTATTTGAAAACGAGTAACTTGCCGTATCATCATTAATACCGGTCCGATTTTGGTGATTTTTTTCCTTCTCTGAGGCAATTATATTTGTCCACACCTAAAATATGAACAGATTTTAAAGAAAAACTCTTTCTGTGCCGTAATTTTCAAAATATTAAAAAAAATCAAACGGAGTTACTACATACAAAGTGTGGTGATAGATTTTTTAGGAGCGAAACCAAATTGATATAATTTTTCAGCACCTCGAGAAATAACTATATACGAATTTTCGGAAAAGTTGGAAATTTTCACCCTACATGGGTGAAATGGAAAATATAGAAAAAAAAAACCGTAAATCGGTAATAAGAAAGTCTATCGAGGTCAAAGATTCGACTGCTCTCTACAATTTTCAACAGCGATATACGCAGCTTACCACTTTCAGAGTGGTTTTTTCTTCCACTTATTATTCATGATTTTCACTTTCACGACAGAAATCTATTACGTGGGACTTAAAAATTAATTTGAATAAACGTAAGAACAGAGGCGTCTCGGGAAACCTAGATTTTAACAGAAGCTCCCCTACGATTGTCCGAAATCTCTCAGTAGGGTATTTTCTCGTATTTACGAATTTTATACCAAATTTCAATAAAATTTAAATCTCTAATCAAAGAATCGGCTGGTTGCAATTTTGTTCACTATTTACTAATAGACTTTAATTTTTAATCTTTGGCGATTCTTGGCCTTGATAAGTTATCTCCTTTATCTCAAATGTGATAATAGAGTGTATTTCTCAATTTATTTTATTAGATAGACAAATTCTTTGGTTGATGATATAGAAATATTTGGGATGTTGAAATACTTGATATATTTGTTGCTTATCGGAGGATTTGTCTGCATTACCTGCGGTAAAGAACATGAAGATTACTTAGGTCTTTCATCTATTCAAAACGAGACCAATGTTGATTTAGAAGGTAAATTATGCACTCATTTTAACTCAAAATTTCTTAATTTTTTTTATCTATTTAGAATAACAATAAAACAAAATATATTAAAATAACTTGTTTCACTAATAAGATAGTATGTGAACCGCATAGAAAATTATGTGCGCCAAATTTTAAAATAATTTGATTCTGTGGAACGAACAGTCAAAAAAAGTATTACTCTTATGTTTTATTAAAATAAAGAATGTCTGTACACAAAAAGAGCCATCTCATTTTTTTCAACACTGCTACCATTAGAACCGGAAACGAAAATTATGGATGGAGGAAACGAAGCTCATTATTCGCAATCAGTATATGTTCTGGTCTTCTAGAGAAGATCTCGGGGCCATCTCCTTTTCAGACGCCTTGGAGGATCATAAGGTATTGAAGAAGAAGCCAGGTTAGAAACGAGTGGATTTGGAT
>NW_027113222.1:38722-39038 GCF_000696795.3 Halyomorpha halys | reverse complement strand
AACCGACTTTTCCAATTTCCAGTCTTATTTATTCCTTTCCTCATTCCCTTCTAACATGCATTTGAAATGCAACAAAAAATTCCACCCATAATTTTCCCTACCCTCTTTATATCAAACTCTACGCACCCATGAGCTTAGAATAAAAAAAAAACAGTACTGTTGCAAAAAAGCTCATTCAGCCGCTAAGTTTCATGCTTATTTTTCACATTAACCTACCTTAATTTTTTTTTTATATGCTTTATTATAGGTTTTTTGTGGCTTAGTCAATTCTATGGTCCACCATCTAGCAACCTCGAATTATATTCAGATACAGATG
>NW_027113222.1:33630-38672 GCF_000696795.3 Halyomorpha halys | reverse complement strand
ATCAGACGGTAGCCATGCTTACTTATTTGAAAACGAGTAACTTGCCGTATCATCATTAATACCGGTCCGATTTTGGTGATTTTTTTCCTTCTCTGAGGCAATTATATTTGTCCACACCTAAAATATGAACAGATTTTAAAGAAAAACTCTTTCTGTGCCACGTAATTTTCAAAATATTAAAAAAAATCAAACGGAGTTACTACATACAAAGTGTGGTGATAGATTTTTTAGTGGCGAAACCAAATTAATATAATTTTTCAGCACCTCGAGAAACCACTATATACGAATTTTCGGAAAAGTTCGAAATTTTCACCCTACATGGGTGAAATGGAAAATATAGAAAAAAAAACCGTAAATCGGTAATAAGAAAATCTATCGAGGTCAAAGATTCGACTGCTCTCTTATATATATAGAGGGATAGAGATAGAATATGGTCACTACAATTTTCAACAGCGATATACGCAGCTTACCACTTTCAGAGTGGTTTTTACTTCCACTTATTATTCATGATTTTCACTTTCACGACAGAAATCTATTACGTGAGACTTAAAAATTAATTTGAATAAACGTAAGAACAGAGGCGTCTCGGGAAGCCTAGATTTTAACAGAAGCTCCCCTACGATTGTCCGAAATCTCTCAGTAGGGTATTTTCTCGTATTTACGAATTTTATACCAAATTTCAATAAAATTTAAATCTCTAATCAAAGAATCGGCTGGTTGCAATTTTGTTCACTATTTACTAATAGGCTTTAATTTTTAATCTTTGGCGATTCTTGGCCTTGATAAGTTATCTCCTTTATCTCAAATGTGATAATAGAGTGTATTTCTCAATTTATTTTATTAGATAGACAAATTCTTTGGTTGATGATATAGAAATATTTGGGATGTTGAAATACTTGATTTATTTGTTGCTTATCGGAGGATTTGTCTGCATTACCTGCGGTAAAGAACATGAAGGTTACTTAGGTCTTTCATCTATTCAAAACGAGACCAATGTTGATTTAGAAGGTAAATTATGCATTCATTTTAACTCAAAATTTCTTAATTTTTTTTATCTATTTAGAATAACAATAAAACAAAATATATTAAAATAACTTGTTTCACTAATAAGATAGTATGTGAACAGCATAGAAAATTGTGAGCGCCAAATTTTAAAATAATTTGATTCTGTGGAACGAACAGTAAAAAAAAGTATTACTCTTATGTTTTATTAAAATAAAGAATGTCTGTACACAAAAAGAGCCATCTCATTTTTTTCAACACTGCTACCATTAGAATCGGAAACGAAAATTATGGATGGAGGAAACGAAGCTCATTATTCGCAATCAGTATATGTTCTGGTCTTCTAGAGAAGATCTCGGGGCCATCTCCTTTTCAGACGCCTTGGAGGATCATAAGGTATTGAAGAAGAAGCCAGGTTAGAAACGAGTGGATTTGGATAGTTAAGAAGTTTATCGTGGAAGGATTGGTATCTGGTGCTGGCCAAGTCGGCAACATATGGAAGATTGAGGTCCTGATGAATGACTTGATCTGTGACAAAGTAAGGAACATTAAGGGTTTTGGACACGAGAGGAATTCGATGGCTTAGTGGCTCCACTAACTCCGTATGACCAGAGAGACCTTATGATAGTCATGTAGATCAGTCTTTTCTAATGGATGGGAAGTTTAGACCGTTTGTCTAGTAAATGTTGTAATAGTTGAAATCTACAAGTAGTTTCCTGTCTTTTAGGTCTTGTATGAGGATTCCATGTCAGTCGTTTGTTCGGATGTAGTTCTAAGTAACGGATTTCTGTTCGACAGGAATGAGTGGGTATCATGAGGGGGACAGGAAGTCTGAAAATCCTTAAAGTGTAGATGCGGAACAAATAAGGTAGGGTGATAAATGAATATATCACTGTCGCCTTTCTTGTAATCTCTGCCAAATGAAAATGTCACCTTTTCTCTGTCCTTTCCTAATAGTCGCATTTCGCAACAGTTTGGAGAACGTCGTGCAGGGCATTCATTCGTATAAGTAATGTCTTAATGAAGTTTCCGCTAATGAGGATCTCACCACCATCTTAATATGCTTGAGTCCAGTGGCCTATTTTTAATAGATTATTCATTCGAGCAATGGAAGAAATACTATTCCCTCGGGACATAATACTTGTGCTTGTAATGTAATGTCTTCTTCTAAAACAACTAGAATTATAGTATACAACAAATATATGATCAACAAATACACCCAGCTTAGTTTGGGGAAATCTGACACATCAGACTAAAACTGTGGGGGCAGATATGTCTATTAGGTCTTTACAGACTGTCTCAGACTTAGTCTTAATCAGAATTTAACTCGAGGAGACACATCAATTACTGTACGAAATCCTTATTCAGCACACTGACACCGACAGGACGCCCACGAAGGTGGCATACACACATAAAGTCTCAGAACCGATAAGTAACTCACTGACTACAGACATCCCGAAATCTGGTTAGCTCCATCATCAGACAGCTAAGTCAACCGACTTTTCCAATTTCCAGTCTTATTTATTCCTTTCCTCATTCCCTTCTAACATGCATTTGAAATGCAACAAAAAATTCCACCCATAATTTTGCCTACCCTGTTTATATCAAACTCTACGCACCCATGAGCTTAGAATAAAAAAAAACAGTACTGTTGCAAAAAAGCTCATTCAGCCGCTAAGTTTCATGCTTATTTTTCACATTAACCTACCTTAATTTTTTTTTTTTTATATGCTTTATTATAGGTTTTTTGTGGCTTAGTCAATTCTATGGTCCACCATCTAGCAACCTCGAATTATATTCAGATACAGATGAACTGTTGTTCTTTCCTCTATTCCGGTCCGTAATCCTTTAATCAGTCTCCTTGTAGGTTGGGGGATTTCGCATTCGAGCCAAGTTAGGTATGGAGGACTTGTTGCCACAGCCACGTTGGGCTCTATTGTAATATCAGGTGCAGAAATGGTAGAGGCCTTTTTAATGTAGCTTGCTCTGATGAGGCACCGAGTCGAGTTGTTAGTAGTGGCTCCTTCCAAACGGTCAATTGTTGCGAATGGGCCACTCACGCTCCTCTAGCCAATCGTCCTGCTCTGCACCCTCAAGATGGGCAGTTTCTTTGGATTGCCTTTAGCATTTATAATGGATATCAGTCGTGAAAAAAAATGTAGATACGAGTGACTGAACCCAGGACGGCGTCATAAGGTACAACGGCCTCAACTGGACAATAATTGGATAATTTTAGGCCACAGCGGACTTCAAAGAAAGGAAATAGAGATCATATTCTCACTGTGAATACCTTCTTGAAATCGACACAGAGGAGTTGCCAGATCTAGGAGGTAGGAGAGGGAGAAATTGGTGAAAGAATTATTTAATGTATGGATAGGTATGATCATTGAGTGGTATTTTTGGATGTTGTTCACTTAATTTCCACAGTGATTTATCAGAAGTAATTGGGGAAGAGACGTAGTAATTGAAGGATTGGAATCTCAAGGTGGCAGTTTCATTTTGAGCAGTTTGACATTATTCCAATCAAACTTAAAATGGAAACTTTTGATCTTCTTTGATACGACACTTTCGGTTCGTGGATTCCTAGCATAGGCCAATCAGTGCCGACTAAAGCTTCACCAATTTCTGAAATGAATTTGTTAAATAATATTAGATGTGATTTTTATTTATTTTCATCTAAATCTGTTCTGTGATCAGTGGGTGCTAGACCACAGGGCCTGGTCCGGTGTTCACCGGTTGAATGCTGTCGTCCTACGCATCGATGTTGTTTCTGTACCGGCATATGCACATGCTGCGGAATATTTGCACAAGGTACAGCTAAAGAGTAAGTACATCAAAGATTAAACATTTCAATCAATTATTTGTTTCACATTATTTTTTATATTTAATGATTATCATTCTTAAATGTTTATATATCACATTTTATAAATTTAGTTCATATTGCGCATAAGTTACAAATCGTTAATCTTGTACTTATAATAATGTGAAACCCTACGACCCATGAAAGTTCTTGGGTTCAGTACTTTGTTAGGAAACACTGTTTTTACTACAGTTATACAAGGAGATGATTTTTTCAAGATCACGCTCAACCGCCAGATTTTTTCCCCAATTAAGAGTCAACTCACAGTGTTGAAAGCTACAATGTCTTAACTTTTTCTTCCTCCTCAGTGCCTCTAAAAGTTTTCTAAAAATAGTGAAAAACGAAAATAGCACAATGCACTACTGTGTCATGGAAATTAAGATTAATTTTACTCAACATTAGAATCGTATTTGCTTTGGAAACTTTCGAACGACATCTTAAAAGTTCTGCCACATTTAAATCATAGATTTTCATCTTTAGGCTATGGAGCTTAGATTCCAGAGGTGGGAAACATCCAAGGTCTTCGGAGAAGTGAAAATATAGAAATACATTAAATAAAATAATTTCAGTTTGTGTATCAGCGTATGGGCCTCTGGCATATCTTGTGTGCCCACCATTCATATTACATTCCATATGTTGATCACATTTTTTTTTAATTATAATTTTTTTTTTTTGCAGTGTTGGTCTCCCAACGATACCATGTTAAGGCATTTATGAGACATAGAATGCTTTACTCTTCTGTCTTAATGAACATTTAAACAATTGTAATATACAAATATTATATTCTTACTCATAAATAAAATCTTAATACCAATAAAATTTTATCATTTGCTCCTCATTCTACCCACATTAATGTTTGTGATAAATTCCCTGGTTTGATTTGATTATAATGAAATTCATCACGAGGGAGGAGTAGGTGAAATAAATATGTAAGAGTCTGAATGATCAACGTTACAGGACAGGCATAAGAGGTGAAGTGGATCAGTTTGGCCCAGGATTCCATGCTATGAAACGTCCTTTATAAATCCTTTTTTTTTAACTAATATATATTTCTTAATAATAAATAAAAAAGAGAAATAAATAAAATTTCTTCATGTATATAAATAAAATGATGATAATCAAACTATGAACATAAGGAAGTAAGAATAAAATAAAATAAGTAAAATTTTAACTAATATGG
>NW_027113222.1:29620-33212 GCF_000696795.3 Halyomorpha halys | reverse complement strand
TGTCTTCTATCGTTTTTTCGTCAGGTAGAAAAAGTCCTTGATTTATTTTTTTTTTAGATAATTCGAAAACATAAAAAATACAATTTGGTGTGTTTAGATTAAATAAATCCTTTCAGTTATTCGTATTTCCATTTATTTAATATCGAACAGTGATAATATTTTATATTTTTTTATAAAAACTTTCTGAATATTATAGTAGTAAGGTAGCAAGATTTAATTTTTAAAATGGATTATAAATTCTTATTGATCCGGAAATAAAGCCATAAATCATAGTGTTTAAGTCTTAAATCTTCTAATGTTTGATTAAATTTCAGAAACTGATATGTTTAATGTTTAAGAAAAAGACATTTTTTTAGTTTTTCTTCTGTCCTTTTCCCTGCTTCTTTTCTCTTCAGCAGTTTTGTGTGTTATTGTATTGGTATAAATCAACGATTGTGGGGTAACGGTGTAATTAATTAAAACAACAATGGACAATTGAGAATACATGTAATCATAAGTTTGAAGGATACACGGCGAATTCTCTAATCTTCTTGGACAAGTTTTTTGATAAGTGACCACACGGATTCCATCAACATCTGCAATCAAAACAATGTAAGACAATTTTTCTATTAAGGTTTCAATTTGTCCCTTAGTATTGTATTGAGTTTGGTCCCTGAAGACAACAACATCCCAATACACGACGCATGGACTAAGCCCAAATCTCTGAGATTAGACTTGACACCTACGTCTATGTCTGCTCTTTGGACGCATATCCAGTGGTTTATCCCTAATTACCTCTGTAGGGATCCGTTCTTTATCTAGCATCATAAAGATTTGTTTTTCATATCTAATGAAACTGACTTGGTGATAATTCATGAATACTTGTAAATATTATTTAGAAACTCGGTTCTCCGATTCTAGTCTGTTAATCACTTTGGATATTATGTGTTGCCTAAATATGATAACATGCCTGTGAAGATACAATTTACAAACTCCCACAGGATTTTTTCTTTTATACTTTAATTAATGTCTTAGGAATATATATAGTTAACAGTGACAATAGTGCCGTGTACAGGGCTTCGGATGTTCTAAGCCCGACAAGGGTTCCTAGTACACATATTATATTGATTGTTTTTACATATTCATGTATTTATATTTTGTATATAAATTTATATATTTATATTCTATGTATTTACATTATGTATTTGTATTATATATCTCTATCGGTTCCTGATGGGATTCGACTGAAAAAGAACACAATATATTTAACTCAAACACTAGATGCCATAGACCCCCTCGCCATGGTATGCTAGATATAAATATCTATAATTAATCATTGGAGTTCTTCTCCGATGGTGTCTTGTTTATCAATTTACTATCCTATTATTATGAGGTGGCATGCTGGGATTCTTAATTATAAAGTAAAGTCTTGGTTGCATTATTTTATATTTACAGTCATATATACATAAGCAAGAATAATATTATGAGAAAGCATGGTAGATATGTTCCCTTATCCTTTAATTGTTATATTATGAATTGAGAAATACCAGTGAAGATCTGACGCTAACTTTATCAATTCTATTATTGCCAATCAAATTACAACGGAAAAGGTCTTACTTGTCTTGGTGTATCGGTCGGCTTGGTAGTAGTCGTGTCGGCGCGTCCATATTCGCTTTGCCCCGCAACCTGCCGGCGGACCTCCGTCGACCTCCTGCGATGTGTGACTTCCTCCTATTCCCTCCAATCGGTCTTCGACTCCTCTCTCTCTCAAGACTCCTCTTCCCCTCCGGTTCTTCAACTACCTTTCAACTGTCTCAACCCATTGGCTGATCCTCGACCCCCCTTCAACTCCTCTTCGACTGCCTTCAACTGTCTCCAACTCCCTCTCAATGGCTTTTCAACAGTTCTCAACTCATTGGCTGATCTTCGACTCCTTTACTCCTTTTCTCCCCTCTACTTCTAATTCCTCCCCTTTTCCGACCTCCGTTCTTCTCATTGGTCCTTTTATGCTCCCAAACTCATTTGCTTAACCTTAATGGGGGGTGGTAGGTCATTGGCCTTTCGGTGCTAATCTGTCTTTTTTCTCCCTTTTATCTTCAAATTAAGACGACTTTCCTTATTTGACAGAGGTCGTCGCCTTGGCCCGGGATTTTAGTATGCCCAGGTGTGAGATAAGGGCTGTCTAGTGTAATGTATATAATGTCTCTGTACCTTCCTGGTCACATCTGGTATCTATATATATATATAAGTTAAGTAACGGCGAAAGCCAAATGTCAAAAAAGAGAAGAAGGAACAAGATGTAACACGTGTGAGCTGCTGCAACATACTAACTTTATTGGGTTCGGTACATCTCTTTATATACATGCAATCAGCTGATCTCCTCAGTCAGCTAACATAGAAGTAACAGCTGACTGAGGCTGTAACTCCCCCCCACCAGTTTACGAACAATCCTCGTAAACTTCAACAATACAATAAATTAATATAAAATACAACAAAAATAACTATTTACAATAAAGAAATCAAAAGATAGAGCCTCATAATCTCTTATTACAAACTAAAAGTAAAGCATAACAAAAATAAAATCATGAATTTATACTATTAAAAAACAATGCAACGTAATTTATTCAGTATATCGCCATAATCAAACATAAATAAAAAAAAAATTAATTACCACTTAAGAAAACATAACTCAACAGATAAGTTGAGATGAGGACACTCCGGATTACTCTTGCGCAGGTGTTTCGGTTAGTGGGACTTTAAGTTGTTCAATATGAACGGTCCTGCGCTTTTTGGGTTCCCTAATGCTCTCAATAGTTATAATATTATGTTCTCTTATTACTATCACCCTGAATGGTCCCTCGTATCTCTGTATCTCCTTACTCCTGTTTGATCCCAATTTTCTATATACAATTGTCCCAATTTTAATCATTTCCTTCCTATCTGTGAGGTTTAAATTCACTCGAGCTACTCTCCTGGTTTTTTCCCTCTCCAATTTTCCCCGGACTTTTTGTTTATCTCATCACCGTCCCCCGCCGTGCCCTTGTAGTCCCGCCGGATTTCACAAAGCCCGAAAAGGATCTCAAACGGCGAAAACCACGTAACGGTGTGCACCGAATGATTGTATGCCGCAATTGCCTTTGGCATTGTCACGTCCGGTTCCAGCCCTTGGTCTGCCTGGTACAATCGAAGATGATTGCTCAGCGTTCCGTGAAGCCGCTCTACGCCTCCTCTACTTTTGGGGTGTCCTGGTGTGTTGAGGTGCCATATCACATCTAGGTCCTTCATCTCCTTTCGACAAAGAGTTGTCAAATTCTCTTCCACCATCCGATGAGATGCGTTCGGGAACTCCGTAGAACTGAAACCACAAACGGAGAGCTGCCAATACACCTTCCGAAGACCTGTCTTGCACCTGGTGCGCCATTGCGCCCTTACTGAAGAGGTCAATCATGGTCACCCATTTGTACCGCTTCCATGTAAATGTGTCTATTTGTAAATCTTTAAGTGGAGCATCTGTGGTAGTTGTCTTTTCTTGTCTTCCTTTAGGCGGATGTGTGTCGCACTTAGTGCGTAGACAAACCTCGCAGCTTCCTACAACCTCTGATATAGTCTTCCT
>NW_027113222.1:15852-25335 GCF_000696795.3 Halyomorpha halys | reverse complement strand
TTAAGTATTGGCGAAAGCAAAATGTTAAAAAAGAGAAGAAGGAATAATATGTAACACGTTTGAACTGCTGTTGGGTTTATTGGGTTCAGCACATCTTTCTATATACACATGATCAGCTGATCTCCTCAGTCAGCTAACATCGAAGTACCAGCTGACTGTAACTTTATATATATATATATACTACTTTTAATGTTTTGCTGCTTGGGTCATTGACCAGGCGAGGCAGTTCCTTTAGTATGATTCCTTATCAGGTATGACATGGCGACAAAAGAACTAACTTTAGGTTCAAAATTCCCGTTGGTGCCTCTCATATATATCAATAGTAATAAATTGACTAAAAGTCATAAGACCGTAACTTGATTATATTACTTTAGAGGACATATTTTAATAGTTACGGTTAATAACATACTGCGTATGTGTAATAACATACTGTAATGTGGTAAGCTGTGGTGAGCGTAATGCAAGGAATATCATATTTTCATTTATTATTTTTTTATTCTTGTTGTGAAGCTTCCGGCTAGTAAGGTAGTAAACAAAAAGTGTAAATATAATTTCCTAAATTATAAAAAAGAAAATTGGGAAGGGGCCTGAGGCATGGAAGGAAGAGGATTACCGCCTCTGTCCCCTTTTCACAAAGCTTATTAACATTAAACTTTTAATATATAATTCATTTATGGAAAAAGCCAAATTTACAAAAGCTTGATGTTTTTTTTATATTATTTGTAACTCAGATAATGAAATTCATCACGGGGGAGGAGGGGTTGAAATAAATATGTAAGGGTAAGAATGATCTACGTTAAGGTAAGGGGTGAAGTGGATCAATTTGGCCCAGAAGATTTCGATGCTAAGAAACGTCTTGGATAAGTCCTTTTTTTTTTAACTAATATATATTTCTTAATAAAAAATAAAAAAGAGAAATAAATAAAATCTCTTCATGTATATAAATAAAATGATGATAATCAAACTATGAACATAAGAAGTAAGAATTAAATGAAAGAAGTAAAATTTTTAACAAATATTGGTAAATCCTAAAAATTTAGAATGGTTCTCGAAGCAGATGCCTCGAATTTTTTTTAATAATAAAATTAAATATTACAGTATTAAAAAAAATTAAATACATGATTAAAACAATAAAAATTTATATATATTTTCGTTATAATAAAATCACATTTTTTACGTTTTCATTTTATTTATCAAATAAAAAGATATAAAAGGATAAAAAGTGCTATTGATTTGACTTATATCGTTTTTATGTAAATATGTCCGATTACGGATTGATAAGTATGCTGTGTGAGATAGCAACCTAATGTATTTAGGCAGCATAGATGAATAAATAAAGTATTTCTCTCTTTCTCGTCATGTAGAAAAAGTCACTGATTTATTTTTTTTTTAGATAATTCGGAAACATAAAAAATACAATTTGATGTGTTTAGATTAAATAAATCCTTTCAGTTATTTGTATTTCCTTTTACACCCCTTAAATTACAAATATTAGAAAAATGGCAGGCCAAGTGGGATGATAGCTCTTCCAGTAAATTAAAAGAAATAAAACGATCAGTAAAACCATGGTCGACATGGAGGAGGTTCCTCTGGCCCGTTTGAGAATAGGTCATACTCTCCTCACGCACTCTCACCTGATCAGAAAACTGCCTCCTCCAACGTGCAAATATTGTCAGTCCATTCTTACGATTAGACACATTTTTGAAGAGTGTACTCACTATTTGCCAACAATAAACAGGATAGGACTGCCACCAAATTTATCCGAAACTCTGGCAGATGAGGAAGCTAAAATTACGCGAGTATTTGAATTTTTAAAAGCATATTTTATTTTATTTTTTTAATTATTTTTCTATTTTTTATTTATTTTTTTTTCTTTTATCATGCCATAGGCGTTGATGACCAGAGGGTTTTACGCCTTTAAGCAACAAACAACAACAACATTTTTTATGTTTTCATTTTATTTATCAAATAAAAAGATATAAAAGGATAAATAGTGCTATTGATTTGTCTTATATCGTTTTTATAATTCGTCAGATAGAAAAAGTCACTGATTTTTTTTTTTTTTAGATAATTCGGAAACATAAAAAATACAATTTGATGTGTTTAGATTAAATAAATCCTTTCAGTTATTTGTATTTCCATTTATTTAATATCGAACAGTGATAATATTTTATATTTTTTTATAAAAACTTTCTGAATATTATAGTACTAAGGTAGCAAAACTTAATTTTTAAAATGGATTATAAATTCTTATTTGATCCAGAAATACAGCCATAAATCATAGTGTTTAAGTCTTAAATCTCCTAATATTTGATTAAATTTCTGAAACTGATATGTTTTATTTGCTCTGTCTTGTTTTAACGAGCAAGAAAAAGACACGTTTTATTTTTCTTAGTTTTTCTTCTTTCCTCTTCCCTGCTTCTTTTCTCTTCAGCAGTTTTGTCTTTCTGCGTTATTGGTATAAATCAACGATTGTGGGGTAACGGTGTAATTGATTAAAACAACAATGGAGAATTGAGAATACATGTAATCATAAGTTTGAAGGATACACGGCGAATTCTCTACGTGACCACACGGATTCCATCAATACCTGCAATCAAAATAAGGTAAAACAATTTTTCTACTAAGGTTTCAATTTGTCCCTTAGTGTTGTATTGGGTTTATTTTATTATTCTTTAATATCCAGTCCGCTGTAATGCCATTCAATTAATGATTTTTAATGTACTTCCTTAGTCAATCAAACATGTGCTTTTAGACTAAATTCAATCTAAACATTCCTTTGCGATAAATAATATCACAAGATTGTTTAATCAATTTATTTGTTTTCCAAGTTTTCAGATTGTTTATTTTTTTTTTAATTTAAAATAATGATAGTAAATTTAATCTTTATCCTTAGTGAAATTTTAGTCATTTCACACCCGCTTTGTTTCGATTTCTTTACTCACTCCTAACACTCATTTCATTATGACTTGTGACAAAGATAAAAATTAAGCATTCCATAATGAATTACTGGTAGAACATGTTACACCACAATCAATGACTGATGCTCAAAAGTGGGCATTATGTTGCATTGAGGTGTAATACGTGGAATAATTAAACACTTAAATCCCAAAAGAGAATGTCTGCTATATCATACAACTCTTACTTACCACCCTACATACGTTTTTTGCGTAAATCTGTGGGCTCATGTAGAAGTTTTAAAAAAACATAAAATAATAGAAAAAATATATAAGGCAAAAATTATATGAAAAGAAAAAAACAAGCCGTAATGCAATCCGGAAAGATCGTGCGTTATCGACTTTTCCCATCTGAAATGTATGTCACTTTTATTTTTTCTCATTTATTCATAAAATTCTGTAATATATCTATTTACCCATTATTTTTTATGGCTAAAAATAAAAAATGTTTATTTTTTCAAATAAAAAAATTGAAGGATCATTAGAGGAAGATTTTATGAAAAATTTAAATTAATTCTATTTCAATGAAGATAAGACTTATTTAATACTAAAGAGTACTCAATTATACGTTGACATATCGAGTTGAATCAAAATTATTGCAACCGCTTTCGAAGAAATTTGAAAAAAACTGCAAAATCGATTCTATAAAATGACACTTTCGGCAAATCGATTGTAACAATAAAAATGCAATCACACCCATGTACCCATGTATTACATTTAAGGAATGTAACCACCTTAATTATATAATTTCAGGTTTCCGATATTTCTTTAATAGTACAAGAGCCGGAAAGAAAAAAAGGCAGTTATCTCACCCCAATTTTTTATTACTTTAATGAAAACTATGCATAATTAATAGTCAAATTGATGAATCTGCCAAGTATAGGTAGGGGGAATAAAAAATGGCAGCTGTTTCAAAACCTTAAAAAACACTAATTTTTCATTCGGAGCTCTATATCGAAAACCTAACAGGACATTATTTAAAATAGAGTAAATTTGTTGAAATATTAGCCTTTATAGAGCTATTTACGTTAAATGGTTCTCGAGATATAGCTTTTTAAAAAGCAAAATTTCTTAAAAATCTAATGAAATATTAGTAGTTAGTTATTTTGAGTAATCTATATCTCAGCAACTATGTGACGTACAGATGTCTATTAGCACTCAAATTAAAGCTAGTATAATGGACTTTAAAGAAGTTTATGACCTTTACCTTAGTAGGAATAGTAGTTTTCATGATATTTGCTAAAATAAATTGATTTATAGTTGTTCGGACAATAAATTTGATTTATGAAAAACTTTATTTTAGAGGCCATTTGACGTATTGATGTCTGCCAGCGCTCAAATTAAAGCTAGTTAAATTTACTATAAAATAGTTAATGTTTATCTTTGTAGGACTAGTAGTTTTTATGATATTTGACAAAATAAACTCACAAAATATTAATTTCTAGTTGTTCGTATAAAATGTTGGATTTTTGAAAAAATATATCTCTAGATCCATAAGACGCACATATATCTGCCAACACTCAAAATAAAGGAAATTTAACTTAATATAAAGCAGTTTATGACACTTGTCTTCGTTGGCGTAGTAGATTTTATGGTATTTACATATGAATATAAATTTGTCCGAACAACTATAAATCAATTTATATTAACAAATTTCATGTAAACTATTACTCCTACAAAGATAACTAAATAATAAATAAACTACTTTATAGCTCATTAAACTAGCTTTAATTTGAGTGCTGATAGACATCTGTACGTCAAATAGTTTTTGAGATATAGATTTTTCAAAATAAATTCACTATTTATACGATCTTTCAGTACGTCCCATACAACATTTTTATAAAATGTTGCTTTTTAAAACGCTATATCTCGAGAACTATTTAACGCAAATAATTTTTTTAGGGCTCATATTTTAGCAAATTTGCTTATCTTTAATGAAATTCTCTTAGGTTTTCTTGTGTTGTTCCTACTTTTTAAGATATAGAGCTCTGAATTAAAAATTAAATTTTTTTATCGCTTTCAAACAGCCGCCATTTTTATTCCCCCAACCTATACTGGCAGACTCATCAATTTTGACCAGTAATTATTCATAGTTTTCATCAAAGTAATCAAAAATTGGGGTGAGATAACTGCCTTTTTTCTTCTCTTGTACTATAAATTCGCCGTAATACAACCAGGAAAGATCGGTAGGTCTCAGCTTTTACCGTGGAAAATGTTGGTTAGCTTTACTTTTTCTTCTTAAGTTATTCATAAAATTCTTTGATTTTTACTTATGGCTAACAATGAGAAATGTTTAATTTTTTCAAATAAACAATATAAAAGAAACATTAAGGGAAGATTTTATGAAAAGCCCTGTAAAACTATTTAAATGAAGGTAAAACCTATTTAATACTATAAGAGCATTCAATAATATGTAGAAATACATACCGTGTTGAATCAAAGTCGTTAAACCATTTTTCGAAAAATTAATTCTATAAAGTGGCACTTTCGGCCAGTCGATTTTATCGAAAAAGTTGCTGTCACCCCAGGCATGTAAGCAAATATATAATTTCAGTTTCGTACGACTTTTGGTTTTTGAGCTAGGCCCACCACACACATAAACCACTTTGCGAAACTTTGTTATTTGGACTCGAGGGGACCTCAAACATGTATTTCTGTCGTGATCAGGAGATAGTTCATCGTGGATGGGGATGTAGTCACTGAAGAACACAAATAGGTAGAAATAACTTATTTAGTGGCAACGTTTCGGCCAGAATTTCTAGTCTTCATCAGAGCTAAGAACAAAGAACAAGATAGCAACTAATGAATACAAAAAAAAAAATAAAAAGATAAAATATAAACAGAATGATTACAATAAATAATTGCACAGAATGAAAATTAATAAATATAAAGTGATGAAAGAAGTGGAAAATAAAAAGTATATATAGGTAATTTGCTTTAATCATTGTGTTTATATTTTCGATATAATTTTTTGTTTTATTCATTGATTACTTTCTTGTTCTATATAAACAGAATGGTTAAAGCAAATTACCTATACATACGTTTTATTTTCCACTTCTTTCATCTCAAGGTTAGAAATTCTGGCCGAAATTTTGCCGCTATTAAATAATTTTTTTCAACTTATTTGTGTTATTTTCCACCGAACCCCGAATCTTCTTCTAATATGTATCTCCGCGAAAACTGGAATTAAAACGTTTTCGTGATCGCAATACTTCCTCTTCATACTCGTATTCATAATACAATACTTCCTCAAATATTTCATATGTCGATAAGTAAAAGCAATAATTGGAAGTATATTGGCCTTGCCCTACGACATACTCCTAGTATATTAATAAAAAATATTTCTTTTTGCAGGATGGTGAAGTATGCTATATATCTGGTGATCATCGTGAGACTCTTAGTCCTTGCCGAGGACATGGATAGTGAATATCCCTTAATGACTGATTTTCCGCCGGAGACGACAACCGAATATCAAGGCTTCAGTAATGTACATTTATTTTATTCCATAGACATTTATAATAATTCCAAATTAACTCAAACATCAGTTAATTGGTTTAATTACTACTGTACCACTACAACCCATGAAGGGATAGGGGTGCATTACTTTGTAAGGAAGTACTATTACTTGACCAACGTTTGTGCGAGGAGGTGATTTGGTCAGAATCACGCTCCACCGTCATACTTTTACCCACCTTAGGAGGCCTCCATTACCCACAGGATTCACTCACAGCTACAGTGTTATAGAAAATAATTATCTTCCCAGCCCGATTCGAACCCGGGTCCTTGAACTTAGTAACTTTGTGCCTTAACACAGCTCCTGCAATTTGTTTAATATAACAATATTAGGGGTATTCATGATATTGTTTTAAATGTAAAATGTTTTACCATGTTAAATGTTATAAGTATAGGATTGTGAGCAGCCCTTTTTAAAGTCATGTTAAATTTTAAATGCATGAGAACTCCTAGCGGGTTTTCTGAGCACATTGTTTAGTAACCTTTCCTTCCAAAACGTCTTGTTATTATTTACTTCTAAGTGTTGATTATAATAGTCTATTGCATCATGCCTAAAGTAAGTGAAAGTTTGGTTACTGATTGTCTTGTTTAAAAACGTCTAAAACAATACTAAGACAATCAAAACGGAAACAACGAGCAAGCAACGACCTTATAACAGGCTCTGAGCTATGTTAGACGTTTTATCGTTTTAACATGAAAAAAGAAGGAATTTTCTCCATTTAACATAACTTTTTCCATTCAACACGCTTTAACATGTTAAACTAAAGACCATAAATACCCCTATTATAATTTTAATTCAAATTATTTTAACGAAACTTTGTATTACTCAGTTTTCTAATTGAGATTTTGAGGTTGTTAATTGTTCATTTTATTCTTGTAAAATTAAATACAAGACAACAAAATATCACAACTTTAACTTATTAACCAACTTAGCTCCCCAAGTTTTGTGTATGATCGGTGAAGCTATCATTACTGGTAGTAATTTTCGAAAAAAAGTCAAAAGACCAGGAAAGACGAAGATTATGAACGATTTTTTTTTTTTTTAATTTTCTGGCAGAATGGTACACAATAACACAAGAATCGGTTGTTCGGAAACACATTTTAACTTTTTTAAATCAACACTTAACCATTCCTTACTCCTTAAAAACTGCAACCAAAGTGGAAGATGCTGCGAAGTTTCTCACCACTCAAGTACAATGAGCAGCTCATGAAGCGTCCACAACTCCTCCATCACATCCTCCCGGAATGCCCTTCTTTCATCACACAACTTATAATGGAAAAACAAAGAGCTCGAAATCATTCAATCCCAAAGAGGTAGAAAAAGAAATCAGTAAACTCAAAGTCCCTGGGTCATGACCTGATTATCTGACATTATTATGTAGAACTTTTTCCGTAAGGCTACCGTATTCCTCACTGCACTCTATAACTCGGTCTTACAATCACTGCAAATTCTCATTTACTTCATCAGTAGGAAGATCACAGTTTCGTAAAAATATTATTTACGGATGTTCCTAATCATGAATGAATGGATTTAACTGGAAGAGTAAAAAAAATAAAGATACAAATATTTCCATACTTCCATAGGGGGGATAGATTAATTTAAGAATAAAATATAATTGTATTAAATATGTATATAATTTTTATGAACAGTTCTAAAGATCAAACGATGGGATTCAGCTTATCAGAGCATTCCATTGAAATAATCTTTAAATGATTTAATGAACACTAATCCAGGAAAAACTGAGAAAAAACCTGCAGGAAAATCCTATTAAAAATATGCATACCTGATTTCTTTTTTTTAATGAGAAATATCATTAGTAAGAGCAATCATTAATAAGAAACCCTAGATCTATTCAATCATTAAATAATCGAATTCTCAATAGAATGGAAAAAACAAAACACAATAAAATATGATTTTTTGACATGAATTTCTACTTAATTGATAATATTGTAGTATGTAACAGGATGATTTTAGATTTTAAAAGCTGAGGTGTGCTTCCTGTTTTGTAAAATCAGTCAAGTAATTTTTAATTAATTTTATTGAAAACATTGAAGGAATGGAATCTTCCATCACATAGTTATTTTTAAAAACTTGATTTGGCTGAGAAGGTGAATCGCAGTTTATTTAGTAACAAACCTCAACTCAACACCACTTAAAGCAGATGTGGCCAATGAGCGGCCTTCCTTAAATATTTTTCAGGCCCGCGAGATTCATCACACATTTAGAAAATACTTTTATTATTATTATACATTATAATAGCGGAAGCTGGTGAAAATCAAAGTATTATAAAATACAATAGTTCTACATTCACAAATTCAAAACTTAATTGTCGAAATTGTGAGAAAAAAATAACTTCGATCGTAAAATAATATTCTTAGGAATATATTACATATATTGCCTGTTTTATTTATTTAGTTAGCAAAATAATTAAATCATATTCTGAGAACTCGTGATATTTATATTATTATTACATTCAAGTTTTAGTCTTATATATTTCTTTACAATCTGCATTTATTATCATTATTATTATATTTTCTATGTTTACACGTTAAAATAATAATGAATAAAATAATAATAACTCATTATGTATCGATTTTTCACTCCATAAGTGAGTCTAATAACGGTTTCACTGCATTTTCAGGCGCTATTTAAATATTCCTTGATTGAAGCAAATATTTCAAAAGTAGGGGGTTTTAGTGGGGCGGGTCCGGCGGGGAACGATAGCTTTTTTGAGTTATGATCTCCTCTTGTTAGATTGTGACACGTCCTACATCGACCAACCTACTCGCTATAATTTTCTGGTTTAAAAGTCAGATAAATAAGGCTACCACGGACGGCGAAAGTGGCGGGTCTCGAGCCGTTTTCCAATTTCAGGCTCTTCAGCTCTAAATATTTTTCGATTTACCTATCTTAAAGTCACATCTTGTTGTTATTTGTGGAGTAAAAAACTACGGACGGTTATCATTGGCCTTGTAACTATTAATAAAAAATTATTTCCTTAATTATTAATAT
>NW_027113222.1:14967-15786 GCF_000696795.3 Halyomorpha halys | reverse complement strand
AATATATATATAAATAATAAATAATGATATTTTGTTTTATAGTATAGAAATTAAATTCATATCTGACTAAATAACTTTACTCATAATCGATAGATTTAATAAAATCAATGGTTCTGTTTTCCTCATTGTCACACAATTCCCTAGAGTTGTTGAGGAACACCACAACACATCTCGTTATATACCAAAATTTCAGCTAATTAATGCTTTAAATTTCACTCGGCTACGTATTTAAGCTACTTGTAATAAATTAGGTGTTATTGGCTACAAACCTAAAAATACACGGCGGCAATTTTGAAAAATCATCTTAGGCAATATTAAGCCTACGCACCCTCAGGGAGTGATAAACGTTTTACTATCATACTATCATAGTTTTAGAGCCGTCTGTTTACATAGTACCCATTGAAAGTAATTAGATTACAATTACTTCTTATTTAACTTTCAATTTTACCAGACATCCTGATAGAGATTTATTAAACAATATATTTTAATTTAGAGTTCGTTACAGCTTTCGCTAATCTAATACCGTTCTATCATCAGGGTTAAATGAAAATTTGGAATGGTGTACATATACCGTATGCTGCCCCAAGCCGTTCATATGCTGTGTTTTTATGGCTAGAAACGCATGCTGTTCCCCATTGGAAGACTCAGTATCGTAAGTACCTCAAACATTAAATCAATCATATATTTTTCATTAATTTTTCTAATTATAATCCTTTCATGTTTCTATGTTGCATTATATAAATGTTATTTATAAACTTTTTATTCCTCAGATACAAGCTATTTTTTTTTACTTTTATGAATGAATTTGAATATAATGAA
>NW_027113222.1:9742-10832 GCF_000696795.3 Halyomorpha halys | reverse complement strand
TTTTTTTTTATGTTTTTTTATTGCATAAATATATAATTTACTATCTTTTTTACTATCTTCATTTACTATCTTCTTTATCACATTTTACATAATAACTTTATTTTGTCTTTTCGTTAAAGAAAGATGGAGGAAAACCTAGAAATATTATTGAATTGAAATAAAATTCGTAATATTGGATAGAATAAAATACTAAACTAGTAAAGCTTCATATTAGGGATGGGATATCGAAAGCAAAACATCGATATCGATATCGGATAGCAATATCGATATCGATATTATATCGGCACTAAAATATCGATATTTTAAAATATCGAAATATCTATATCGAAAATTTAACGAATTGAAGTAATAATAATTAAAAAATGATAACATAGGATGACATAGGAAGACTTGTTTTATGTCATACCTATTCAATCAAAATATATAAGAAACTCTCAATAACAATGAAGCAAAGCAACACCATGAAAACTATTTCATAAACATAAGAAATGTAAACTAAAATATAATTGTTTAGTATAGAAAATTTAAAAATGGAATACGGATATATTATTTTGATAATTACTTGTTTATTTCGAAATTTCTAAATTCTAAATCACAGTACTCCGATATTATTTTATCAAAATATAGATATTTTGTTTAAAAAGAGTAGAAAATTGAAAACTAAAATATCGATATTTTATGTTGATAATTAAATATTTATTTCGACATTGTCTACTGTTATAATATCGATATGAAATATGAGCAAGAATATTATTTTATCGAAATATCGATATTTTGTTTAAAAATACTAGAAAATAGAATAGAAGATTTAAAACTGGAATATCAATATTTAATTCAGATAATTACACACTTATTTCAATATTTAATTCAGATAATTACACACTTATTTCAATATTTTGTATTGTTGTAATATCGATATGGAATATCATCCACAATATTCCAATATTATCTTATGGACATAAAATTAATATTTTAAAAATAGAATATCGATATTTTATTAAGATAATTACATGTTTAATTCGTTATTGTTGTTGCATTGTTGTAATATCGATTTGGAACACTAGCATCAATGTTCCGATATTATTTTAAG
>NW_027113222.1:7832-8054 GCF_000696795.3 Halyomorpha halys | reverse complement strand
ATATATTTATTTCGATATTTTCTATTGTTGTAATACCGTTATGGCATAATACGAACCAAATTCCGATATGATTTTATCGTAATCCCGATATTTTTTTTAAAAAGACTAGAAAATTAAAAAATGGAATATCGGAATTTTATTTTGATAATTACATATTTATTACGATATATTGTATTTTTGTAGTATCGAAATGGAATATTGTCCACAATATTCCGATATTAT
>NW_027113222.1:7217-7782 GCF_000696795.3 Halyomorpha halys | reverse complement strand
AATAACAAATATGTTTGGGATGTTTAATCATTCCGATGCTTTAAATCCAAATAATAGACAGAGGAGCCTACAAAGAACTCGAAATAAAAACCACGCCCCCACATAAGAAAGATGAATACCTTCTAAAGGGACATGGTGGTAAAACTTTATTTGGGCTATACACAGACAGACCATCCTCACCCTGGCGGTAAGAAGAGAATGACAAATATGGTGGGAAAAGATCAAAGGGAACAGAGTAGAAATAATCATAAAACGGAGAGGAACAGAAAGGGAGACAAAAAGCGAACAAAAACCCGACAGAGGAAAAAAAGGGGGGCCACCTGTTCATATTCGGAGACAGGAGACTTTTTAATACCATTAGAACTTATTCAAGCGAAGAGTCAACCAGAGCCCCTTTCTCCTCTGCCCAAGGCACGGTTTGCATTATATACTCATACAATGCTCCTCAGTTCTACTCTATATTAATATTGAAACTTTCAATAAAATAAACCCTATAGTAAATCGTTATAAAATGATAAAATTATGTAATAAATATATTATATACATTAAAAAACCGATATACCAT
>NW_027113222.1:0-1869 GCF_000696795.3 Halyomorpha halys | reverse complement strand
TAAACTAAAATATAATTGTTTAGTATAGAAAATTTAAAAATGGAATACGGATTTTTATTTTGATAATTACATGTTTATTTCGAAATTTCTAAATGAGCCACAATAATCTCGATATTATTTTATCAAAATATTGATATTTTGTTTAAAAAGACTAGGAAATTAAAAACTAAAATATCGATATTTTATGTTGATAATTATATATTTATTTCGATATTGTCTACTGTTATAATATCGACATGAAATATGAGCAACAATATTCTAATATTATTTTATCGAAATATCGATATTTTGTTTAAAAAGACTATATAATTAAAAAATGGAATATAGATATTATCGGTTGCTTAATATCGATATCAAAATACCGGAAATCGGAGACCGAATATCGATATTCCGATATTATCGATATCGATATTCCATCCCTACTATGCACTTAACTCCATGGATACAGGTACGAACCCGGCTGTGGCAGATTATTATATTCTGTTACACTGTTACTGTGAGTCTTGAGCTCTCCTGGGGTCCACCCAGCCTCGTAAAGTGGGTAACCTGAATTGGAAAAAAATCTTGTGGTTGAGTGTGATCTTAAAAAAATCACCTTCCTTAATTGTTCTAGAAAAGTGCCTTCTTACAAAGTAGTGAACCCATGACCCTTTATTGGTCTTAGCGGTATATATTTAATTAACATTCTCTCGATAACTACATATAGTATATATATTATAATTATTATTAGTATATATATGTCTATACATTATAAATACTGGGTATATTACAGCAAAAACTAGTATGAGTTAACTAGTTGGGTTGGTTAGGAGAAGGATACTGGAACAGACCTGATTACTATTGCAACGCGAAGGATCGAAGAGACTGCTTAGGAGGACCGATAAGTTATGTAGCATTTCCATAAAGCCACTTCCTCCGGGACATCAGTAATACATAAACATACCTCACTCTACCTGTCTCTGAATCTGATGAATACCTAAGGTCCAAAGGAATTTGCCCTTTTTGTTTCTAGGTCATATAGCAATCCGTGTTTTCTTTAATCCAGTAGAAAAGTAAACGTTTATATAAACCTAGTCCGAATCTATAACAGTTAATAAAGTCAACGTTTAATCATCATACCAGATAATTGGAACACCCGTCTAATTGGATCACTTTTGTTCGAAAGGTTAATTGGGACAGTTCAGTTCAGTTTCTGTAGACGAAAGGTATAGGAACAAAACGAACGATTCTTGGTTGAGGTCGACATTCCCATAAGTTAGTCAGTGAATGAAAAAGTTATCTTTTAGTTAAAGGTATTGAAATCTCTATTGGTCTTTTCGGAGAATTAAAATTCAAGAAATGTATCAGCAAACTATAGTTAGTATTAACTGTAGAAAAATAAAACAGAAGAAATAAAAAAGATAATTGGATACAGATATTAAAATAAAATATATTGGAAAAAATAATATATCTCTGCAACTCCCCAAAAAAATATTAATTCCCTTCCCTCTCCAAAATTAAACATTCACGTTTAAAGATCCATGAAATCCCAAAATGGGGTAGTGCAAAAAAAGTACAGAATTTTGAAGTACATGGGATGATCCTCATAACTTGACATTGCCATCCACCATTTTCGGGTTTCATTGCCATATAAAAAAAAAAAAAAGACTATTTGCCAATTTATATTAGTTTGCATTAGATTTTTGTGGTTAACAAGTGTTTTTGGAAGAAATATTTTCATTAGATGAAAATTTAGATAAAAACTATTTTAAGGATAATACAATTTAAATTAACTAGGCTCATTTTGTAATTCTACACCTCCAACATAAACCTCAAAGTAGTTTAAAATGTATAAAAGCAACATTGTCCGGGTGCAGTAAAAAAAAAAAA
>NW_027113221.1:0-1105 GCF_000696795.3 Halyomorpha halys | reverse complement strand
AATTAGTAAAAAAAATAATTTTATTTTACATACTTGCTCTCGTAGATACGTGAAGGAAGCCGGCGGAGGAGCTGCGACACGATCAACTCTAACGCGGCGTTGAGACTGGCATCAGCGGGCAATCGCTTGGCAACGCATGCGTCTCGGGCCGACGCTAGTTCTTGGCTCCACCAATAGGAAATAGTCTAAGTGAGAAATTATTTAACATCTACATACCATCTCAGGATTTTAGATATTTATTGTTATATTTTTTTATATTTTTTTTTTTTTGTAAAAGGCAGTTAGAATAAAAGTAAACTTTTGTAAAATCGTTGATTGAACGTGTGTAATATATAAAGAGAAGATGGTCCAAGTACAGTCAAAAGAACTCAGATAGTAATATAAACCATTTATTATAAACCAATGTTTCGCCCCATTTCGCAGGGTTTCATCAGAGCTAAAAAATATTCAACAAACTAAAATAAAGCAACAAAGTAAGAGAATAGATAACATAAAATAAAAGTAAACTAAGGTATGGTTAAAAATTTGTTAAAGTTTACATTCAAATGAATAAAGAAAATGAAAATAAGATGTATACTGAAAACTATAACTAATTTTATTGTAGGAAGTTACACCCGGGATATGGTGGCGGTGAATAAAGCTATCAAAATAGTAAAAGAGAACTATTTATTGTAAACCAATGTTTCGTCCCGCTTTGCAAGGCTTCGTCAGGGCTAAATGAAAAAACGAGATACAGACATTTTAGAATTGAAAGAACATTAAAATATTTCAAAACAATTGTTATGTATATAAAGTATATGGAAAACAATTAATAATAATTTTCCTCATATTTTATAAACATAACGTTTTTTATTAACACACACAAATTTGATCCAAATATACTCTCAAATTTTATTCTTAAAAAAACTCTCCAACGTTTCGGCCCTCAGGCCAATTTCAAGGAGACAACCTTTAATATTGAAGTCATAATCTTTAAAAAATTGTCTGCAGGCTAATTGCCCATGTCATATAAAACTGTTTATGTTTATATAATTATTATAATTATAACCTAAACTCTCCAGTCCCATATCACAACCCTCAAAGAATGGTGTCGAAATTGGAGGAT
>NW_027113220.1:5633-5967 GCF_000696795.3 Halyomorpha halys | reverse complement strand
AAAAATAAATAACATAAGACTGTTAGATTTAAAATGAACAGGAGAAGTAATAACACATAAAAGTAGAAAAGAAGATATAAAAGAAACAAAACAGAAAATTGAACAAACTATGAAAATTATTATTTTCAGTTTTATTTATTCTTTCTTAACCTTTATTTATTCTCACGTTATTTCCTTAATTTTCCATCTCTTAGTGTATCAAAATATTTTTAGTTTTTTTTTTTTATCTTTTTTAGCCCAGAAAAGTGGGACGAAACGTCGGCAAATAAATAGTTGTTAAATATTTTTTTCCCGTTTGACCGAACTCCAGACTATTTCCTTAATAATTAATATA
>NW_027113220.1:2577-4048 GCF_000696795.3 Halyomorpha halys | reverse complement strand
TATTAATATATATTAAAACTAAATTAATTTATACTGCATTAAAAACAGTTGTAATTTGAGTCTAGGGAATGGCTCTTGAAAGTCGAAACGTGACAGAAAGTGAATAATAAACTTGTACCTGGTAACTAAATTACCTCATATTTCAAACTCATTAGTATTATGGCATAACATTAAACGTAGGAAACTAATAATTTTTATTTTCAATTTAAATAATTTGTTATATAATATTCTAAATTTTTTTTCCTTCTTGTTAAAGTATAACTAATGTAGCTATATAATATCCTTAATTTATTTATTTATTAATAAAAGTATTAATATGTTAGTTAATAGTAATACGTAAGTTCGTAACTCAGGCGTTTGACAAAGTTTGTAAAGATGGGCTAGTCTGCAATCTCAAAAAAAATCTCTCCCTGGACAATATGCTTAGCTCTCTTAGTATTATTTATCTGAAAGATGTTTCAGAATAAGGTAAGAAGATACAAGACAAGATGTTGGACTTGAAAAATGCGCCGGTGTTCCACAGGGAAGTGGGCTAGTCCCAATACTTTTTCTGTTCAATAACGCTGATACTCCGAAGGCTGAAAAATGTGGCACGGCTACCTTTACTAATGATTCAGTAGTTTTGTCCGTAGGATAACCAGGACACCTATAGAAAATTTATTTAAGCAGTAGACAGTATACGGAGATGGACCTCAAAATGTAAAAATAAATGAATCAAAGTCGATGCATGTTAATTTTACTAAGAATAATTTTAATAATTCGGTTTAAAATACAGATCTTAAGTGATTCCCAATTCAAATATTTCCAAATGAGCTCACGGCTCTTATGACAATACCATAAAAAAAAAAGCTAACTGTAATTACTGTAAGATTTGAATTTATTAAGATTTATTATTATTAATAATAATTATTATTATTAGTGGGGATATTTCGGATAGATCGAGAAGTAAACGTAAATATGAATTTGTTAAAAAATATCGGTTAATATATCTTAAGAAATCATTAAATATAAAATAACAATTTTAAATACATATTTCATAATTTTTGCGTTTCATAAAGCGCTAATTTCGAGTGGTTTCGGAGGTGACTAAGTGCATCATAACGGTAAGGAATTCTAATGTCATCATTCTTCTAGAGTTAAATATTAAAATTGTACAACACTTGAAATGATTGATAAAAGATTTGAGACAAGACGTTCCGGGGCTTTGAAGTACTCTCGCACTACTCTCTGAAAAATGACATATGCAACACATCAAGAGTAATTGGCAAGTGCTGATCATCTCTATTTTAGGACTAATCAATAACTACACAGTAAAACATTGCATTAGAGTAGAGTATCAGTAATTAAATTCTGCAATAAGCAATATTTATAAATCTTACGGAATAGTTTAAGCTGATTCCGCTTACGAGCAAGAGGTACGTGTTTCTTTAATTAAATTTAAAATCTATGTCATTGACATATATATGGGCAA
>NW_027113220.1:0-2527 GCF_000696795.3 Halyomorpha halys | reverse complement strand
AATTTTTTCTCTTCCCTTTGATCTGCCAAGTTCACAATAATTATATCTTTTAAGAAGTAATTTTGTTCCTTATATCATATATTTATTTATTTATTTTTTCAAAACTTTATTTATTGATGCATATTACAATCTGCCACAAAGTTGTTGGGCAATAGGTAATAGTGATAACTGGTCACATTCATAGTAAAGATAATACTAAAAGCGATGCTAAACGGTGTTACAAATAGTACAAGAGCCGGGAAGAGAAAAAGGCAGCTATCTAACCCCAATTTTTGATTACTTTAATGAAAACTAGGTATAATTACTAGTCAAAATTGATTCTGCCAAGTATAGGTAGGGGGAATGAAAAATTGCGGCTGTTTCAACACCTTAAAAAAACATTAATTTTTCATTCTCTATATCTTAAAAACTACCAACAACACTTGAAAATCTAAGAGAACATAATTTAAAGAAGAGTAAATATTCTGAAATATTGTCCCTAAAAGAGCTATTTACGTCCTATAGTTTTCGAGATATAGCTCTTTAAAAAGCAAAATTTCTTAAAATCTCAGGAACTATGTGACGTACAGATGTCTATTAGCACTCAAATTAAAGCTAGTTTAATGGACTATAAAGAAGTTTATGACCTTTACCTTCGTAGGAATAGTAGTTTTAATGATATTTGCTAAAATAAATTAATTTATAGTTGTTCGGACAATAAGTTTCATTTATGAAAAACTTCATTTCCGAAATCATTGGACGTACAGATGTCTGCCAGCGCTCAAAATAAAGGAAATTTAACTTACTATAAAGTAGTTTATGAAACTTATCTTTGTAGGGGTAGTAGTTTTTAAGATATTCACATATGAATATAAATTTGGCAAATGAAAATTTGTCCTAACAATTATAAATAAATTTATTTTAGCAAATTTCATGTAAACTATTACTCCTACGAAGATAAGCATCATAAACTACTTTAGAGCTCATTAAGCTAGCTTTAATTTTAGTGCTAAAGACATCTGTACCGCAAATGGTTTTTGAGATATAAATTTTTCAAAATAAATTCACTAACTACTGATCTTTTAGTACGTCCCAGACAACATTTTTATGAAATGTTGCTCTTTAAAAAGCTATATCTCGAAAACTATTTAACGTAAGTAGCTCTTTTTGGGCTCATGTTTTAGGATATTTGCTCTTCTTTAAATGACGTTCTCTTAGGTTTTCTTGTTTTGTTCCTACTTTTTAAGATATAGAGCTCCGAATGAAAAGTTAGTTTTTTTTATCGCTTTGAAATAGCCGCCATTTTTAATTCCCCCAACCTATACTTGGCAGACATCAATTATATATAGCTTTCATTAAAGTAATCAAAAATTGGGGTGAGATAACTGCCTTTTTTTCCACTCTTGGGCTCTTGTAATAAAATATTTAACGTTCGACGCTCGATGGTTGGACGCACAGTGTGGCCGTGTGTCAATAATTTGCCTTTCTGAAAATTCGATTCATGGTTGGGACAAACGTTTATAGTATCCAATAACAGCAGCTATACGAAACTCATATTTTTATTTTTATTAATTCAAGACATTTAAAGTTAAGAAATAGTGTTTCTAGATAACAATTAAACAAGGGAGGTGATGTGGACAGAATCAAGTTCAACCTCCCGGCGTCCTCCCCCAAAAGTGATGGACTTGGTTCACAATTAATAAAGATTGGGCGAGTCTCCCGGTATACAATGGGTTGTCTAGAGAATCTAGCAGGACAAAAGTCTATGTCTATAAATTAATTTTTTTTTAGGTGAAAATTATTTTAGCTTGGTTTGAAAAAGATTATTTTATTCACAAATATTTTGTAGGCCTCATATTTGTCAATTGTTTATCAATTTCTATTATGAAATTTTGTCATTTAAAATAATACTCTTCACTCCTTCACATTTTTAAATATTGTGGTTGTAATAATTTTTTTTTTTAACTTATAAGTATATAAATGACAAAATTTAACGATAGAAATTGACAAATATGAGTATGGGGTAAATCCTAAAATTTTATACAAGTACAAAATATAGAACAGTAATATATTCTAATTTGAAGTTTTCTTTACCTTAGCATTTTGATAAATTAATATAATAAACTTCCTAAAAACGAAAATCCCGAATGAATTTTAAAAGATATCCTAAACCGAAACATAAAAAAGAATATGTGTATACAGTTATATGTGTATAGAGTTGTAAATGACAATAAATAAATTATTAAAAAAAAAAAGGAAGAAAAAAAAATTCCAAGAAAAATTAGATTTTTTTCTTGAAAAATAAATATATACACCTTTTTCTAACGCGGCTTATCGGAATGTAATGTTTTGATGTTTTTTGAGAGATTAGAAAAAATCATTAAAGCCAAACCTTCCTCAGCTCATAGCTTGTTTCCGTTACTTTCCAAAAAGTTATAAGTAAAATAATTTTTTAAAAAATGATATTGTATATATTATTTTATTTTTCATACAGATAGTTTGATTATGTTAATCTTGTTTATTCTTTTGTTTGTATATATTTTAAGAG
>NW_027113219.1:3235-3884 GCF_000696795.3 Halyomorpha halys | reverse complement strand
GTAGTTAATACAGAGAGTTTCCATATATTAATCGCTTCCAGTCCTTTTAGTTCAAAGTTCTTCAAACTGTTGTAGTCAATAAAGGTACAAAATAGAAAAAAAAAAAAAAAAAAAAAAAAGCTATTTAATGTTAGGTTATGTCTATTGTAAGTGAATAATGACCCTTCCATTGTATCCTAAACCCTCCAATCCCACATCACCACCCTTGACGAATGCAGTCAAAATTGGAGGATTAAAGCTATTTAATGTTAGGTTATGTCTATTGTAAGTGAATAATGACCCTTCCATTGTATCCTAAACCCTCCAATCCCACATCACCACCCTTGAAGAATGCAGTCAAAATTGGAGGATTAAAAACCATTTTAACAAATCCTACCAAATAATATTTACCCTTCGTCTTATAGCCATGACTTCCTGGCTCACAGTATCCTTTAATAATACCCTACTTATTCCTTTCGAACAAATCCCTTATTTAGAACTGCATCTGGACAAACGATTGACATGGTATCTTCATACAAGACTGAAAAGATAGGAAACTGCTCGTCGATTCCGAATATTACAGCACTTACTAGACGGTCTAAACTTCTAATTCATTACAAAAGACTGATCTACATGACTATTATAAGGCCTATCTGGATATAGGAGTTGA
>NW_027113219.1:0-1385 GCF_000696795.3 Halyomorpha halys | reverse complement strand
TATATATTTATTACATATTGTTATTAACCACTATAAACGAAATGGATAAAATAAGAAATTAATTCGATCAATAATTCAATGTGTAAATAAAAAAAATATTTTATATATTTGGTTGATTTTTTTTTTTTTTTTAATTTTATCGAAGAGAAATATTACAATCTGGCACAAATTAAGGCCAATATATATAGAAATAGAAGTACAAAAGAAAAAGAAACAAAAATAAGAGGAAAAGGTACTGTGTTAAAAGAAAAGAAAATTAAATAAATAATAATAATAAATGTAAGACGATCCGGGCGCGGCCCAATATTAATAATTAATTATTCATTTTATTTTCTCATTCATGTTTACATTATTTAAGTGTTTGTATATTTTCAGTCCCTACGAATCCCTGCAACCTGGGGCGAAACGTTGATTTTCCTGTAAAATAATAATCATAATGAAATATAAAAATACAAGAATATACTATCATGATTTGTATAAATAAGAATATGAATCTATCGTGTATCACAAACACACTTAAATACGACTGGTTGAATATACAAAAAAATGATAATAATAAAATAATTTATGTAGAAGACAATGAAAATTAAATTTATGTAACAATAAAATAAATACACATTCGGACTTACAATGTTTGCGTAACATTCCATTTTGTTTAGGCCTATATTAAACACAGCTTATCAAGTTTTAATCAAACGTTTAGTCATAATCCTTTACTTTTCAGATTCCTTATATTCCATCTTCTAAGATTCATAAGGCTAAATAACAATAATAATTTATTGTTTAAATAAATAAAAATATTTATCCATTTTAGTCTAAAAACTTTTTTTATTTCTTTATAAGTTCGAGGTTTTGGCAAATTCGGCCATCCTCAAAGGCTATCTTAATACAATTTTAGAACCACATCAGTTAAAAGACAACTTCATGCAAGCTATTCTGCCCAGGACATTTATATCAGTCCACAAATTACCTTAATTAGTCAAATGTTCACATTAAATTAAAAATATTTATCACAATTAACCTTCTTTGTTAAAATTTATCACAACATTCGGTTCTAAAATTGTATTAATATTGTCCTTGAGGATTGCCGAACTAGCCGAAACCTCAGACTTATTAAAAATAAAAAAAGTTTTAAGCATAAAATGGATAATAAATTGCATTTGTTTAAACAATATTAACCAGTCTCAAAAGGTGTTAAGATTATAATTAATAATTTGTTTTAAATATTAACTAAATATATTAATTTATATCAAACTTCCAATAGTGTTCAATTAATCAATAGACATCCCTAATTTTTTTTTAATATTTATTTATTGCTATTTACAACTGTACATTATAATACATTTAGTAAATCTGATCTAAGTTAAATAGGAGTGTTACAGGCG
>NW_027113218.1:5722-6157 GCF_000696795.3 Halyomorpha halys | reverse complement strand
TTTTTTTTTTTTTTGTGTGAATATATGGAACTTTTCTGGAAAATATTCTGAAAATAACAAATACTACTGTACAGATTACTGATATATTAACATAACAGTAAAATAAAGTCTAATAGTGTGATAAGTTAAATCTCCTCATGCAAACAGTATTAGAATAACTGTGTGTAACCGTTGATTACTAGTTTTGTTGGTATTATATGTTTATTTTTTTACTGATTTTATCTTTTAAAAAAAATGTATACGTATTAATCATTTTAATTATAAACCCAAACCATAAAAGCTACTAAAACTCACCAAAAACTAAAAAAATCGACTTAATTCGTAATTAAAGAAATATATATATTACAATTCAAATTGACAATTACAATTCTGACAATGAATATTAATATTAAAAATTATTTTATATTATAAAAGAGGTTTTCCAATCATAAGTTT
>NW_027113218.1:2790-3977 GCF_000696795.3 Halyomorpha halys | reverse complement strand
TTTATTTTTAGTCTGTATATATTAGATGGATGTATATTTCAAACTGTCATACTTATTGTTCTTAATTGTGGCAGATTGTATTTTTTCTCTTCAATTGAAACTATCAATCAGAAAAAAATAGTTAAAATATGATAAATGTATTTATTTAATTAGATATAGTATAATTTTGAAGTGATATGTAATAATAAGGTTTTTTCTTTTTTTTTTTTTTCAGGAAAAAATCTGTACACCAACGAGCATGTAGCCATAAAGATGGTAAGTACAATTAAAATTCATATTTATAGTATAAATAAATACATTTTATCCAATTGTAGTCTCAAAGCATATATTTTTCTTTTTAAGTCGGACGTTTCTGGGACAATATTTATACAAATTTAGAATCAAATCAGTTATCGAAAATCTTATGCTGGTTATTCTGCCAGGTAATTAATTTCAGTCCACAATTACCCCATTTTGTCAATACTTGATTTTAAATTAAAAATTAACTGCGATTAAAAGCTTTTATGTTTAATTTAATATGAATAATTGACAAAATAGGGTAATTTTGGACTGAAATTAATGACCTGTGCAGAATAGCCTACATTACGTTTTTTTTAAATTTATGTGATTCTAAAATTGTCCTTCAGGATGGCCGAATTGGACGAAACGTCGGACTTAAAAAGAAATATATATTGTTTTGAGACTAAAATTAGATAAAATTTATTTATTTAAACAATAATAACCAGTCTCAATAAAGTGTAAAGATTAATATTTATACTTTACACTTAAATAAATTAATGGAAAACTACTCTAGTAGTGGTACTATAAGATACCGACGCTATCCACCAAACACTATTAACAGGTCGACCACCCCTACTCATCGTCACATAATCGATATATCACTACACTATCCTACCCTACGCAGTTCATTATAATACTTCTATTAAAACTTCCAATATATAGGGTGTTTCAGTATACTTGTTCACCTTCATAATCTCTAATTTTATTATAATTTTGATTTAATTTTCGCTGGGTTATAACAGTGCCTTGTTGTCTATTTTTAAGGTTATTATTCATTTTTTAGCCTTGAATCAGCGTGTATCAGTAATTGACAGTCCAAATTTTGTTTTTAAATATTAAATGTTTTGTGCCAATAACCGTTTCAAAATTGGCACCAGTTGTGAGCTGAGGGATTAGCTTACAACTGA
>NW_027113218.1:2476-2740 GCF_000696795.3 Halyomorpha halys | reverse complement strand
AGTCCAAATTTTGTTTTTAAATATTAAATGTTTTGTGCCAATAACCGTTTCAAAATTGGCACCAGTTGTGAGCTGAGGGATTAGCTTACAACTGAGGCATATTTTGACCCCAAAATTCTGAATTACAAACGAAGATTGCCTTGTAAATAACTAGAACACACTTACCCTAACTCTAGAATTTCCAATAGAATATGGTTTTTTTTCTAAAAAAATCGACTTAATTCGTAATTAAAGAAATATATATTGTTTTGAGACTAAAATTAG
>NW_027113218.1:0-500 GCF_000696795.3 Halyomorpha halys | reverse complement strand
ATTACTCAAAGGACTTTTAAGTTAATAATAAAGCTGCAAATTTACAATAAGTGAATTAATATAATAATGAGAATAAAATAAGATGACGCAGATATAAAAATAAGGATCCAATGATATCTATTACTAAGCACACATACATTGCTAACTCTAATCGTAATATAATGAATGATTGTGTGGAGTTAAGAAAAAATACAGGCAGATAAAGTCATTAGGTGAATCAAATTCAGTTATTGGGAATCATAGAAGTAAGAAAGTACCCAGTTAAATATTTCTTTTTTAGCTTTCTTTGTGGTTGATTTGTTTATTAGTTGTTCTGGTAAGCGATTGAACAGATATGATACCATATTGTTTAAGGTACTTTTACCAAATTTATTGTTATAGAGTGGTTCAATAAATTTATTAAATTTATTTTTTTTCTAATAGGATCATTACTGGTTGTGTTATATTTGAATTATGAGTAAACTTTTGAATAATGAGTTTTATTTATAATTTTAAAGAAT
>NW_027113217.1:0-995 GCF_000696795.3 Halyomorpha halys | reverse complement strand
AATATTTGTGCTGGGTAGGTCCATTTCCAATTGGTTTCAGTCAGTGAGCGATTGTGTTTAATTTCTGGTGTTTAAGTATTAATTTAGAATTTTGAAAAAAATGACTTTTACTATGTAACCTAATCCTTTGAATTCCACTCGTATCCATTCCTTACAATCCAAATCCATTATACTTTGTCACAAATCAATTCATCCATCAGGACCTTAATGTTCCGTTTGTTGCTGATTTCGTCAGAATCATTTGCCAATCCTTCCATAATAAACTTCCCAACCTCCCAAACCCACTTGTTTCCAATTTGGCTTTGAGATCTTATTATTATTAATTAATATTATTGGAGTTTTATGAATGGGTAGATTCTCCACATGTCTGTTTCATGCCACTGTATGACTAACTGAAGATATTAATTCGTTTTAATTTGTATATGTTATCAATTGATAGCAATATATCGATCAATATATATTATCATTATATATTGGACTACTTAAACATATTTTCGATAGTTACCCTTTGTGATTGATCTAGAAAAAAAAATTATTCTACCGGTCTAAACGTGAGGTTTTCGTTTAAAGTAAAGATATGATTTTGATTTTGACCAAAATCCAATAAACCAATAAGAAAAAATGTAGTTGGAATAATTTACATGTCATATTTTCACTAGAGGAGGTCATAACACAACAAAAAGGCTGTCATTCCCGGCCCCATCCGTCCCTCTAATATCCCAACTAACATTTTTTTCTAACCTCCTTTATTGTAAATATTTATTTTATTGAATAAACTAAAGGTACACTAAAATGTTTTCAGATTTTTTAGCAGCAGTAAAATACGAAACATAGGTATTCCATTATTTGTTTGACTTCGGTACGAATGAACATAAGTAATAATATGTTAGGTCTGTATGTTTTGAATAAAATCTGATAAATATTTCAAGTCACTTACTAACGAAGGCTTAGGTGTTTCCTCGGCGGAGCTGATCGCAGCTCGTTGGGTTTATAAT
>NW_027113216.1:415501-415731 GCF_000696795.3 Halyomorpha halys | reverse complement strand
TAAAAAATTAAATAAAGAACGCTCGAAAAAAGACTGATTAGAAATACATGAAATAAATAAAAACATTAATATATCATATGTTAATAGAAAATGGTTGTACAAAAATATTGATAAACAAATAACAGTGCAGTAATAACAGTGATAATAATAAAGGAGCAAAAAAAAAGATAAAAGGAAATAAATAAAATTTTAAAAAATAATTTTATTTATTGACGAGTAATACAATCTAA
>NW_027113216.1:408748-409416 GCF_000696795.3 Halyomorpha halys | reverse complement strand
TATCTACTTGTTCAATGTTTTGGGTGTATGAGTATGCGATGCACCATTGCATCCTCATAGTTATCATTTATTCTATTTCCATTTTGAAATCATGTCATCTATACACAAATAGTTTGAAATTGTTTTATAACTATATTATTTAAAATTATTGATATTTTTTGGATTGAAATGACAAGACGTTCTAAGGATTTTGGATTGAAATGATATGTTCGAAAGTTTAGCTGTTCCTTAAAGTTACGAACTTGAACTTTAAGGTCCAGATAGGTCTAAGGATAGTTCTATAAATTGGTAGTTTCTTTTCTATTTAGAGATGACAGGTCCTGACTGAATCGTCTATTCAGGTCTTTTCTATTAAGTCTAGTATGTTGGTTCTAAGTGAGTTTTTTTTTCTACTCTCTCACTAATGTTTTTATTTCATAATAATTATTAGATAGTTTTTTTTTTTTAATTTCACCTAACATTTTTTTTTTATTATTTCAGTTGACAGAATCGTTACCTCCATGGAATGATTCTTATTATTTTAAAATTTGATTTAGTATTGATTAAATTGTTAAAAACATGATGTATACTTTAGTGAATTGTTATTTACTTCTGTCATAATTTTGCATAAGAAAAATATTAAAATTTTGAAACCACAAATATTACTTATCTTGAATCCGCTCAAAATT
>NW_027113216.1:405430-406150 GCF_000696795.3 Halyomorpha halys | reverse complement strand
CATCCCTGGTAGTGAAATATGTATATAAGCAGAAATTGTACCATTTATTACTTTTAGTTTAATTGTATTTGATTTTTTATCATTTTTTTCTCCTTGTATTTATCATAGGATAGGAAGTTAGTCATCTTATGTTTTATGATATTACATATAGTTTTATTTTTATTATATATACTTTGTTAATTATTGTGGTTCATTTTTATCTTTTCGAAGTCATTGTTTTATTATATTTTATGACGTTTTATAATTTCATTTATATTTTGTACTTTACTCTTATAAATTCTTCCTCACATTAAAATTAAAATTTTGTTTTGTATTCTGCCCTGGTCATTCATTAATTATAAGTTAAAACCTATTTTTTTATTTAAAATCATAAATATCTAAATCTTCTTATTTTAAATTTATCCACCAAATCACTAATTTGTATAAAACCACAAGGTTTGTGTATATGGTAGTGATTTGATGGATAATTTTAAAATAAGAAGATTTAGATATTTATGATTTTAAATAAGAATCTGTACGCCTCATGGTTACTGAGATATAGTTTTCTCAAAATAAGTTCACTAACTACTGATTTTTCAGTACATTTTATATAAAGTGTTTCCAATTCTGTCTCAACACTTTATTCTTCACTAGTCCAACGTTTCGGCCATTCTAGCCATCTTCAAGGACATCTTCAATACAAAACTCTTCCTCACATTAATTTACAATTTCTATTGCAGG
>NW_027113216.1:396675-402350 GCF_000696795.3 Halyomorpha halys | reverse complement strand
CATCCCTGGTAGTGAAATATGTATATAAGCAGAAATTGTACCATTTATTACTTTTAGTTTAATTGTATTTGATTTTTTATCATTTTTTTCTCCTTTTATTTATCATCGGAAGTTAGTCATCTTATGTTTTATGATATGAAATATAGTTTTATTTGTTCTATCTTTATTGTATATACTTTGTTAATTATTGTGGTTCTTTTTTATCTTTTCGAATTCACTGTTTTATTATATTTTATGACGTTTTGTAATTTCATTTTTAGTTTTTACTTTACTCTAAGGCTTTAAAGCCTTAATTCTAACGCCTCTATATTATTCTAAAGAGATCAATCAATAATAAATAAAGATTATTATTATTTATTAAATAAATCAAAAATTGTATCCTTTTTAGTCAACACTTTTTATTTCAACAGTCCAACGTTTCGGCCATTTCAGCCATCCTCAAGGACATCTTCAATTATAAATTCTTCCTTACATTAAAATTAAAATTTTCTTTTGCAGGCTATTCTGACCTGGTCATTCATTAATTATAAGTTAAAAACCTATTTTTTTATTTAAAATCATAAATAACTAAATCTTCTTATTTTAAATTTATCCACCAAATCACTACCATATTTGTATAAAACCACAAGGTTTGTGTATATGGTAGTGATTTGGTGGATAAATTTAAAATAAGAAGATTCAGATATTTATGATTTTAAATAAAAAAAATAGGTTTTTAACTTATAATTAATGAATGACCAGGGCAGAATAGCCTGCAAAACAAAATTTAAATTTTAATGTGAGGAAGAATTTATAATTGAAGATGTACTTGAGGATGGTTGAAATGGCCGAAACGTTGGACTGTTGAAATAAAAAGTGTTGAGACTAAAAAAGATACAATTATTGATTTATTTTTAATAAATAATAACCTGTCTCAAGAAATTGAAATAATATAATTTAATTATTATTATTATAAAGTAGTTTATGACCTTTGTCTTCGTTGGAGTAGTGTTCATTATAATTTTTTCCATCGGTCTCTTGTACTATAATGAAGCCTTGCAAAATGGTGCGAAATGTTAGTTTTAAATAAATTGGTTTTTCTTTTATTTTTTATATCTTTTCTGAATTTACGGAATATTTTGCTGCAATTAATTTCAAATTGTCTACAACTAATCTTCCAATAAACGAATGCATTTCAAATGTAACTTCTTATTTTATGATCTTCTTTTGTGTAGAAACTGGTCACGAAAGAGAATAATTTAACAGAACGTAGGAAGAAGAAAAGCCATCTTGGTGGTGGAAAGATAAGAGAGAAGGGAATTTATTGGAGCATTTGGGATTGCATATTAAAGACACTGCTGGAGCCGAGCTAGGAGAGGAAGCCGTTCCTAATTAGCCTCGATTGATTTTACCATTAGCAAGGGTCCTAGAGTCATTACACCTTCTCTCTTCCAAATACCAACTTTATCAATTATAGGCCCACAAAGCCACGGTTTTACCTTAATGCGATAATGTCCCAGAGGCCCGCTCACCAGATCGGATCGCAAGAACTGTGTCACTGCGTTCGATTCAATTAAGACCAACAGCTTACACAGAAAACCGATTAATGTAATAAACATACCAAGAAACTGTCGTAAACATTTATCAAGTACTAGTAAACACAGCGATGCTATATTTGGGGATGTATATACATTAATTGTACACTATTGAAACTTTGGTATCAATAAATATATAAAGTGATGAAATAGAAACTAAGCTAACATAAATGGTAAGAGCTAACGTCGTGGCAAAATTTTTAATACTGGTCTGATTTATTCTTATTCTTTTAGACAATTTGATTATCTTTTTTATACTGTATTAATATTAATAATAATTGGAAGATCAGCCGTTTTTATATATATTTTATTTTATACCAGATCGGCCCGGTGGGCCTTATATGGTTGGTATAACCGTTATATTACATATATATTTTTGTATATACAATGTTATTATTAAAAGAAGAAAAAAAAATAGATAAGAATAACGCTTCTTGACCAAAGAGGAAAGTAAAATTAATAACAAAAATAATGTTATTGTTACACTTAAATGAAACAAACAATTGCCCTCTAATAGTAAAAAGAAACAGGTTAATTTGAAAAAGGGAGAAGAGAAAATAGAAAAAAAAAATAATAATAATGAATAAATAAAATGAGTTATAATAAAAAGTAAAATGGAGGTAGTGCAACTATGAATTAATTTTATATTTATTAAAATTTATAAAAGAATAGTATGCAGCAGTCTGGGCTTCAGTCTTCGGGTTGAGGTTGGGTTTCCCAGGTTGTAGGTCACTGCTCCTTTAACTGTCGGCAACTGGGGGTGGAACTTCTGAACCTTTTTTTTTTTTTCGGCCAAGACTCCCATTGGAGTCCTATACTGCCTAACCATGGTTGGGGGTCAAAGTTCTTCATTTTGCGGGACCGACTCTCAATGAAAAATGTCAACGTCCCAGGCCGGATTCGAACCGGCACCGCCAATAGAACTCAAATTGGTATGACTGCACCTTACCATGAGCTACGGGCGCCAAAGTTCAACTAGTCATACATATAAATTAGTATTTGGTAATTAGTTCAAATAATTGTAAATAAATAATATTTTAAACATATGAATATTCTACAGAAATTACAAGTACAAATAATTATCATATTGAAACAAACAATCTATGGGGTTAATATAATGCCTTGCCTATCCGACAGAGCTAACCTGATTGGACAGGCTTTGCCAACTCCCTCATCAATTATCCACATCAGAGATTCATTTATCTGGACCTCTTGATGAAGTTGCCGGCCATTTTCCACTCCATGGATCTCATTCTGTCGCGTCCTATCACACCTAGTTTCAGATACCGTTCTTGGAGCCAGCGGTGCGTGAGTGTAAGAGCACGGTGGAAACAATTTCCCCCCAATTTTTGATTAATTAAATGAAAACAACTATGCATAATAACTAGTCAAAATTGACTAGGTGAGTCTGACAAATATAATAAGCGTAAAAATTCATTCAGATCTCTTTATCTTCAAAACTACCTACACCATTTTAAAATCTAATACATCATCATTTAAAGTAGAGTAAATTTTCTAAAAGATGATCCCTAATAGAGCTATATACAATCAAAAGTTCTCAAGATATTTTTTTTTTTTGTTTTAAAGAAACACTTTATATAAAATGTACTGAAAAATCAGTAGTTAGTGAATTTATTTTGGGAAAACTATATCTCAGGAACCATGAGACGTACAGATGTCTATTAGCAGTCAAATTAGAGTTAGTTTAGTGTACTGTAAGATAGCAAATGGTGTTTATCTTCCTAAGAGTAGTAGTTTTCAAGATATTTGACAAAATAAATTCACAAGATGTTGATTTATGAAAAAATAAATCTTAAAGTGGTTTAAATGTCTACCAGCACTCAAATTAAAGCTAGATCAATATACTTTAACGTAGTTAATAATTGTTGTCTACTTAGGAAATTTTTAATAATAGCAATTTTTTTTATTTATTATTTTTTTAAATATGTATTTATTGCTATTTACAACTATACATTATAATACATTTAGTAAATCTGATTTAAGTTAAATTAGAGTGTTGCAGGCGTGTAGAGAAACTACCCATTGGTAGCACTCTAACGACATTTTACATTAACTGGTTAGGGAGTTTACAATGGTAGGAGTGATATCTGGTTCGGGCTAGATCGGTTACATAAGGAACATTAAGGTCTTCATGTATGAATATTAGCAAATGAAAATGAATTTAGCATATGAGATCATAACAACTAGAAATTAATTTATTTTTATCAAAAAATCACGAAAACTACGACTCCTACGAAGATAAATGTCATAAATTACTTCATAGCACATCACACTACCTTTATTTTGAGTATTGATAGGCAAGCATCTGTGCGTTTAATTGTCCCTGAGATATATCGTAGTTTTCCTAAAATTAATTCACTAACTACTGATTTCTGGTTATTTCATCATGAAATGTAGCTTTTTTTTAAAAAACAACTTTATTTCGGAATCTATTGCACATACACACCTCTATTAGGACTCATATTTTAGAAAGTTTACCTAACTTAAAATGATGTACAATTTTTTAGTGTTGTTGTTACTTTTAAAGATATGGAGCTCTGAATAAAAAAATTATCTTTTTAGCGTTTTCAAAACAGCCGCTATTTTGTATTCCCGTCACCTATACTTATCAGACCCATAAAATCTGAGTAGTAATTATACATAGTTTTCATTGCATTAATATAAAATTGGGGTTAACTAACTGACTTTTTTTTCTCCTTTTGTGCTTTTGGACAAAATGGCGGTAACGACTTTTTCGATTGCAACAACAGGATATTTCTTTTCTTTCAACCAATTTCCTCTGAATAGTATTCAGATGTACAGTTCCGTCCACTTCCACACCCATGCACATTTTCTTAAAGTTGAAATGCGCTCGACTGTCAGACTTCTTCCCGCGACCCCCTGACACAGTCATCACAAGGGGTAACCTACTGAAGCGAATATATGTTTCAGATATCGATCAGAGGAAGGAAGTGGGTGATTCATAGCGATCGGGTGACGTCAGTTGATGACAATAGCACAATGACCCAGTGGCACGACCCTGCATCCGCCGGGCTGGGGGTGGCAAGGCGAGACAGCCGGGCTGGCTAAGGAAGGCATGGCTGACTAGCCGTTAACGCTCATCGAATATGTCCATATTTATAGTTCAAAGGGGGAGGCCCCTCTTGTGGCTAAATTGAAAGAGGATAATAAAATATGGCAGAAATAATATAATGGTGTACATTCATTCATCTATGGCCACAAAAATATTTTAAATCTTAACGACCATCCTAACCCATTAATTCTTAATCTTTCATCCTTAACAATCCCTGATAATCCTCCGAGGCGTCTGAAAAGAAGATGGCCACGAGACCTTCTAGTTTAAATTAATGTTTGAAGTACCACCAATGGGTGGTTCCTTCCCAAGATTTTCAAGTGTATATGAAACATACTACATATTTACTTATTGTATTATTTTGTACAGTTGTAAATTAAAATAAATAAATAATTAAAAAAAAAAATCTTAACGATGAGAAGATTGTTGACTGGAGAAAATATATATAAAAAGATGGTTGAGAATGCGGTCCGAGAATAATACAAATAAGTTAAAAGAACTTATTTAATAGTGCCAACGTTTCGGCCAGAATTTCTAGCCTTTATCTGGGCTAATAACGAAGAACTAGATAACAACCAATGAATAGAAAAAAAACACAAAGAGAGAAAATATAAACAGAATGATTAAAGTAAATAATTTACACAGAATGAAAATTAATAAAAACAAAGTAATGAAAGAAGTGAAATTTTTATTTTCCAAATTCTGGCCGAAACGTTGGCACTATTAAATATGTTTTTCCACTTATTTGTGTTATTTTCTCAATGCATCACCAACCATCTCCTCATATTTATGTCTTAAAATTGTAATTCACGTAGCCATGAATTTTAACAAGCTTTTAATATTTTCGACAAACCTCTTGGACAGTATGAACAAAAAATTGTACATAATACATACATTAACTATTACATAATTTCGCAAAAACGGAAATGGCATAACATGTCTAAGGCAGAGCAGTGTAAAGAAGGATCTCATCGATACAATCTATAAACATTTCTTTAAGAATAATA
>NW_027113216.1:393776-395095 GCF_000696795.3 Halyomorpha halys | reverse complement strand
ATCATTGGGTAGATGAGTATAAACAGCGGTATCGGAACCGAACTTTCGGGTTCACTAAGTATTTTATTTAAATAAGATAAATACTTTTACTTTCTTTTGGAAAAGTTCACATCTAAATAAACATGTAAATGTAATATATGAATTGAAGGGTCAGTGATGCAGTACTTTGTTTTCGGAACTACAGTTACTTGACTTACGGTTGTGCAAGGAGTCAGAATGGTATTCTTTGGCCAGAATAACGATCGATCTCCAGAATTTTACCCAACTAAGAGTACCCACTTTATGAGGCTGGGTGGGCAGCGGAGGGCTGATTCACGGCGATAGTGAGTTAGAAAATAATAATCTGCCACTGCTGGATTCGAACTCGGGTCCTTGGAGTTTGTAACGCAGTGCCTTACCAATGAGTTACCCTCTCCTCTACATGGTTTATACGTTTGGTTTATTTTCACCTTTTTGATGGCCTTGGGGGTCGAAAGAACTCTTTTCCTAGGAACACAATATAAAAAGAAAATTAAATTCACGTGGTTGTTCCAAGTATAACAAAAATTGTAAAACATAAATAAAAGGGAATCAGTTCCAAACGAGGCAACTCATCGAAAAGAATTAAATCTGGAATGCTAATTGAGTGGAGTTAGTTAGATGTAAATTATATTCTTCACTAACTTCCCATCTCCTTCCTCGTCCATATTTTATTCAGCCTCCTCTGGAGGGAGAAACTTCCCCAAAGCCCAGTGAAAATATTTTTGTTTTCCTTTGGGAAGTTGAGAAAGAAAAACAAGTGCGGTAGGACAGAGGAGTAACTAGTTAACCGGTTTGGTTAAGAGTGAAGTTGAACCGGTTATTGCCAAGTCCCGCGGGTCCTATCCTCTCCACAACCGCTACTCTTATGTTTTCCCGAATAATAAAGGCAGTTATGTCTTAGAGCTCTGCTAACTTTAGCAATTTCCTTCAGGAATTACCTCGCTCCTGTAGGACGAATCCTGTGTGTGTCCTCGCCGCGTGTGTGTCCTCAGATTTATGTCCGTTTCCAACTCTGTATAGGAAAGTTATAAAGTCATTACACGGAGGTTATTTATTGTTTTGATAAAGATATTGTGAAAGGATCCTTTTGAATGGGAAAATAAAAAAATCTTCCTAGGTTACGTAATGATCTCTGGTTGTAATGACTTTCTTAATGAAGAGGGGAGTTTACAAAATAGTTTTGTATCTCCTCAGGTCAAGAGTTTAAATATTGTACATAATAGTGTAAATGTGATTAGTGCTTATTTTATTATATAATTATTTTTTTACTGTTATATTAGTTTAAAATTTTAATTATT
>NW_027113216.1:391200-391687 GCF_000696795.3 Halyomorpha halys | reverse complement strand
ATCAAACTATCTGTATGAAAAATAAATAAATAAAATAACATAATGATAAAATAATATATACAATATTTACACAATCGACCTGAGGATCCCTGAACTCACTCTATCCCCCACGTGTGAGGGGTAGAGCAGAGCTCAAAAGATCCCAGCGCATACCTCTCGCCGCATCACTGGAAATGAATATGAAATTAATAAAAAAATATGATTAAGCGCATGTAATATATGGAGAAAGATGGTCTAGGTATGGTAAAAAAAAATAATAATAAAAAAATCAAATAGTAATTAAACTATTTAATATGATCCAAGGTTTCGCCTCAATTTGCAATGCTCTTCAGGACTGAAAAAGATACAAATAATTAAAGTTATGTAACAAAGTAAAATAATATATAACATGAAATAAAAATAAACTAATTTGTGGCAATATATGATTTAAAATATGTGAAATTTTTTTTACTTAATTTACTTTAATCATTTTTATTTAAACATACAA
>NW_027113216.1:388884-390194 GCF_000696795.3 Halyomorpha halys | reverse complement strand
ACAAGCATTGTAATTGTGAATAACATGAATTATAATGCTATCTGGTTTTTTGTTCTTAGCCCTGACGAAGGCTAGAAATTCTGGCCGAAAAGTTGACACTAATAAATAATTGTTTTCACTTATTTAAGCTATTCTCTGACCACATCCCTAACTATATTCTCATCAGTAAAAATAAATCTTTCTTTGGGCTTTCACACTTTAGTTATAAAGACAGGCGCGACATCTTTCTTCCATTGCAGCAGTGGCAGAACGGTCCTGCAAATACTTAGCCACCTTCTTCATATCTGACACAATTGGGTTTGTTGGGTTGGGATGATATCAAACAAAACATCTAAGGAAACCTGCTGAATGTCCTTAATTCTTTATAAATAAAGATAGTTGAAACAGCTACGAAGAAGCTACCACTTGACTCGACCTTAGCATAAAAAAATCCGCTCAGCGCTTTTCGGGGTCTGAGCAGAAATAAATAAGTACAATATTGATATTTTAAAATAATTACTCTGACAATGCAATCTTAGTCTGAAAATGAAAGGTACTGGTATCCTCTAAAATTTCATGAAGAAACAGAAGCATCTGCTTTATTTCTTCTAGGGAGGGTAAAAGAGAGAACAATTTATGATCTTTGACTGTTGAGATAGGTAGCTGAAGAAGAGATGTTTGCAGGTGGGGTACGGTAAGATACAACAGACCAGAACACTCATCAGGGTAAGTGCATGCTGTTTGTCCGCGAGTCTTATGGAATCACCCAACCAAGTTCAAGGTAGGGGGACTGAATCTTCAGGACTTCTATCCCTTCTTCCAATATAACAGGGAATTCTAATAAATGTATAACAGTTTTGCCTTATTTCAGGAGACGGGAATGGAAGAAGTATTAGTAAAAAGTTGTTAAATTATTTTAATATGTGACTTATACTATATATATCCTTTCCTTCTTTATTTTTCATAACAATAATAATAATAAAAGGGTTAGGGAATCCGGAGGTTCCTTGCTCGTTTTTCAAATCACTGCTTACTTCGATGCAGCGATGTATATGCAAACCCAAATCTGCTAGACCAGTCTTGTAATCCTCCCATCTAAAGATTGGTCTACCCATCGGTGTAGTGTTTATTGACATTTAAGGGATCCGCTCGATACTAAGCCCTACTTACACGCCCATCTTATTCGCCGCAATGCTATAACCTGAATTATAGGTACTAATTGCCCGAAATTCGGTGTTGTGTAGGCTTCTAACTTAAAAATTATCCAATTGCACGAAACTACCAACGTTTCGGCCGCCCTGGTCACTAATAAGAATAATCTAATATTTGAA
>NW_027113216.1:383499-388834 GCF_000696795.3 Halyomorpha halys | reverse complement strand
CTGTTTTTTTCTTTTCTTGCACCTCACATTTTTTTTATTTTCTTTATTAGGTCAATACTTTCTGCACGCCTCAAAGTTATAAATTTAATTTATAAATAAAAAAAGTAACTAATTTATTTTTTTAACTATTTTGCTCTGTTTAATTTTTTCATCATAATTATTTGGTATGTATATAATTTATTTTATTTCATTATCATTATCTTTATTGATTTCATTTACTTATATTACTTTTAATATTTATTTGTGTCTTAAGATAGTGTAACTGGTTAAAAAATAGCACTAGAAATATAACAAAAACAGTCTAAACAGTCGTCACCTCTGTTTCAATCTGACAGCCATCAAAAAGCCCTGAGAAGTGGGGCGAAACGTTGGTTCACAATAAATTGTTTTCTTTTACTATTTTGCTTTATTGACCACCGCCTGGATTATCTTGCTACAATCTTCTTCATACGGTAAACTACCTTCTTACAATATGGCTAAAATAAAAATGGTTGTCCATTCCAACTAAAATGTAATTTATTGGAAGATCGCTGATCGGCAGTGGATAATAAATAATAAATAATAATAATTGGAGAAGTTTGTCGGGGGGGTGCAGTCAGCAAAGAACAACATAAATAAACAAAATCATATTTATTTATTTTATGCCGACGTTTCGACCTGAGTTTCAGGTCTTCATCAGGGTTTGTGGCGTAGAAGGTAGGCTTGCAACTGAAGACTACATAATAAACAACAAAAAGACTAATAAACTACTATAACTAATAACAGTTATATCAGGAATTTATTTTACCATTCTTCAAGCATACGAATACAAAGAAGCAAGATTTTGTATTAGAGATTCAATTTATGGATCATGCTTTTTTATAGCTACAGGATTCCACGGAATTCATGTAATTATTGGAACTTTATTTCTATTAACATGTCTATTACGACGTATAAAATGTCACTTTTCTATAATTCAGCATTTTGGATTTGAAGCAGCAGCATGACACTGACACTTTGTAGACGTAGTATGACTATTCCTTTACATTTCAATTTACTGATGAGGTAGATAATTTTATCCTTCTAGTATAAATAAATATATTTGACTTCCAATCAAAAGATCTAAATAATTGGGGGGGGGATAATATATGTAATTATTTGATCTATAGGAGTAGCATTTTTTAGTATCAATATTTTTAATAATATTATGCACAATAATTTCAAAAACATCTAAAAAAGATCGAGAAAAAATATCCCCATTTGAATGTGGATTTGACCCAAAAAGATCAGCACGATCACCTTTCTCTATTCAATTCTTCTTAATTGCAGTACTATTTTTAATTTTTGATATTGAAATTGCCATTATATTAACAATTATTCTAACATTAAAATTAAGAATAACTACAGTATGAATCATAACAATTTCAGTATTTGTATTAATTTAATTATAGGACTATACCATGAATGAAAACATGGAATACTAGAATGAACTAAATAAAATCGAGGGGTTGTAGTTATAAAAATATAACATTTAATTTGCAATTAAAAAATACTAATCAATTAGTCTACCTCACTCAAGGTAATGAAGTAAAACTTTACATTTAGTTTCGACCTAAAATTAGTATATATTCCCTTACCTAAATTATTTGAAGCCAAAATTGAGGCCTTTCATTGTTAATGAAAAATTGATTATTTCAATAATGAAATAATAATAAATGGAATATGGTCCGGGTGCGGTCTTATGTAAAATCTAATTTACCTGTAAGATTTAGCGGGAGCTAACAGCCAATAACAAAATTAGTTCCATTTCTGGAAAATATTTAGTTATTAGTTAGGTATTATTACTATACCTAATATAATTAGGTACAAATCAGTTAACTAAATATTAGCTAGCTAATGCCCAACTCTGACTCAGAGCTATGCCGTTAGGTTGTTATGTAAGTGCCTATGAGACACGACATATACTCCATTAATGGTCCTTAGACCTTTCCAAAGGGTCGTTAAAAGACGTTGATGGTAAGATGACATTAAGCCTGATCAATACGATATGAGGTTTAATACTTGTATCGGGAGGATTAGGTCCCACCTATCCCCTATCTATCCACCTTAATCCTGTAGGGAGCACTCATCATTTCATCACCTTCTAGAGAACATTAATAGGGCCAAGAATGCCGAGTTTCACTATATTTCGATACAATCAAAGTTATCATAAGATGCATTATTCTCAAGCTACAGTGTGATACTACATGTTAATTATTAAACAATAATAACAAATCGTAAAAGCTATATCTAATGCGAGAGTACTGTCATCTTTCTGTGTCGAAGAACCCACCCATTATAATAAAATTTACATCTTATAACTGATAATATAACAACACTTGGATAATCAGGAGGTTAAATAATAACAGTATTAATAGTAATTCATAATTGAGGCGTTCAATTAAAAAACAAAAAATAAAAACAGCCAAACCAATTTTCATATTTCTTATATTTTTCCCTAGATTTAGGGATGTAGATAGATTAATTGAATACAATTTTATTTTTTATTTAATACCAGATCGACCTGGACCTATCCATTTTTGGTATAGTCTCATACAAAAGAAACCCCCAACTATATACAACGTTATAAATAAAAAAATAAATAGATAAAAATAATAATTCTTAAAAAGAGAGAAAAGTCAATATAAAAAATAACAACATTCGTAGACCTAACGAAACAAACAATTGCCCTCTAATGGAAAAAAATATAACAAAAATAAAAACAAATTAATTTGTAAAAAAGATGAGATGAAAAAAATAAATTAAATAGAAGTAAATTTAATTTGGTGAATGACACAAATCTTCCTTGTTTAATTGTAATAATTTATTTCATATAATCAACAACAACATTTCGGGAACTACCCCCATCTTCAGGTTGCTATAAAACCAAATTCAACAAAACTTATGACATGTGCTTACAACATTACTAATATATATACATAATACATCAAAACTATTTTAATTTTATGAAATAGAAGTTGTGTCAATAATAAAATTTATAACTACAGAATTTATAACAGAATGTATAACAGGTTTCCCAACTTGTAAGTCACTGCCCCATTCTCTGTCAGTAACTGGGAGTGTAACTTCATGATCATTTTTTTGATGCAATCCACAATTGACTCCACTTGCAATTATATATTTTTTACAAACCATGGAGCATCTACTGCGATTCATAGGACATTATTTTGAAAAGATTGTAATTTTTTCATTTTCCTAAATAGTATCGCTCTCCAGACTTCATAGCCTTACATCAGCAGTGGTCTGAGAATTATTTTAAAAATAAGAATAGCTGTTTCTGGTTTTAATATGGGTTTTCTATTAAGGATAGGATATAGAATTGAATGTAATTTATAGTTTGATATATTTAGTTTATTTACACGTTGGCTTAATGATTTAATTAACCTGTTTTTTTTTCTATTTAGATTATAATAAAATTACATAATAAAAATATATGATAAAAAAATAGAAATAACTTGAACACGACTCAACCAATCTACACCAAACATGGCAATGATTTAGGGTTCTAGAAACTGCATCAAATGCACAGGATCTACTTAAACCGATTAGAACCGGAGGAATAAAATAAAAAAGCATAAGTAGTGGATAAAAATAATAATAAAGTAATATAAAAAAAACCTAGCAGAAGAAAGAAAAAAAAGGGGAAGTGGAGGAAAGAAGAGGTGACTAAGATGTTGAATATTTTATTAACGTGTGAAAATTATAAAATTCAAAACAATTTGCCAAAATACGTATGGAGCTCTTAACAATGAGAACTGTATTTTTGTTTTGAATAAAAAAAAGTTAAAGGTACTTTTAAAAATGTTGATTGAAAATTTGATATTTAAACTCTGCCTGACTATTTCAATGGATACGAACAATATCAAACATTATAAACCATTTATAATTATGGAGATGATGGTCAGGAGTACGGTCAAAAGAAAACTAAAATAATTTTAAAACAGTTAGGTTATTTAGAACAGGTTTTTGCTTTCGCTGATGACATTGACATTGCTGGACACTCTTTCCAAGCTGTCTCTAATGTATTTATAAAATTGGCTGATGCAGCAAGAAAAATGGAGCTTGAAGTGTATGCAGAAAATACCAAATACATGGTCACAGAGGAAATCCCCAGGTCCGGTGAAGAAATCAGGATCGGAGAATATACTTTTGGAAAAGACCCCGAGTTTGTGTATCATGGATCGCTCATAACCCAAGACAATGCTGTGGACTCCGAAATTAAACGAAGGATCCTATGTGCCAACCGCTGTTATTATGGGCTCAGTTCCTATTTTAGGAGCCGTGTCTTGCCTAAGGACACTAAAATCTATCTGTATAAAACAATTATTCGACCAAATCTTCTGTATGGCTCGGAAACGTGGACTATCTCCAAGACTGGTGAGCACAACTTAATGGTCTTGGAGAGGAAGATTCTCCGTAAAATATTTGGAGCTGTCAAGGTTGACCAGATATGGAAACGTCGAACAAACCAAGAGCTCAGAGTTTTATATAAGGAACCAGACGTTGTCCAGTTAGTGAGGTTCAGTAGATTGAGGTGGGCAGGGCATGTTGCTCGGATGGTTGGGAGTGATCTGCCAAGGAAACGGGTGACCGAGGTAATACATGGAGCAAGACGCAGAAGCCACACCTTCGATGGAGTGATGGTGTGAGTTGTGATGCCAGGACCATGATGGGAGTGAGGAACTGGATGGCGGCCGCACTAGATCGTAATGATTGGTGGAGGCTAGTACAGGAGGCCAGGACTCGACATCGAGTTGTGGAGCCGAATTAATAATAATAATAAGTTATTAAGGAGCTTCATGGATGAACTCTGTGTTGATATCAAGGACGTAGCGAAAATGGCAGAAGGGATAATCCTGGAATCATCCACCAACTCATGCATAGTAACTAACAAGGATGTTGATGTCACAGTGGAGGGCATGCGTACATTGCACATTTTATTTCTTCATCTAACATAAACATAACTAATATGAACAAAAGTTGGAAAAATTGTTTTCAGAAAAAAATATCAAAAACTCAATATTCTTCAAAATAAATTATGGAAATGACCATATAATATTCAATTCAAATATCGGCATCCTCGACATAAAAAATTACAATAATTTTGTTGTTATATATTTCAAACTTTTGTAGAGATAATCCAACAAAATATCAATATTTCATTTTGTGGCTTTCCATTACATTTATGATGAATTATATCTTTACTTGAGTTGGAAGCTTTCATTTAAATTAGCTTGTCTTTTTTAAACGAAATATCGGTATTTCGGTTAAATAATATTGAAATATCGTTTCTAAA
>NW_027113216.1:380427-381251 GCF_000696795.3 Halyomorpha halys | reverse complement strand
TTTTTTTGAATTGTTTCAAGTAAAGAAAAAATAGCGTTTCGGCAAACAAGGATAATCTCATATTTGAACTCCACAACCTTAACTAGAATTTCTAAAATTGTTACAAGCTATAATTTCTCACGACCAATTTCCTTTTACTTACTTAATATATGTTACCTATAACATTTATTATTTTTTTAAAAAATTGAATATAAGAATTTGATTGAGTTAAAAGTACTGATAATAAATATTAAAAATGAATGTCACTACAACCCATAAAGGGCCAGGGATGGCTCGATATTTTATAAGGAAGCACTGTTTCTCGAACAAAGGTTGTGCAATGAGGTAATTCGTTTAAGATCCTGCTCAACTGCTATGTCATGCACCAATGAAAGGTGCTAATTGGCTTGACTCACAGCTACAGTAACAGAATAAATAATTATTCTGTTCCCGGATTCGAACCTTGACCCGAGAATTAGTAGCAAAGCGCCTCACTCACTGAACTGTTCCGCTCCTTCCAAAAAGTAGTATATCTAATTTTGAGATTGTCCTTGATAATGGCAAGTTACCCAACACGTTGAGGATGTGAAATATATTTATAAATAGAACTACATTATTGAAATTGATTATAACCATCAATAAAGTTCTTTCATATATAAAACAATGAGGCAATATTGTCTTTAATAGGACAATTCTTTGCAATGTTATATGCAGGTTTTTATTTTCAGTCCATAACCAAAGTAGCGGACATAAAAAAATCCGCTGAACGCTTTTCGGGGTCTGATCAGAAATAAATAAGTACAATATTGGTATTTTAAAATAATTACTTGGACAATGAAATCTTA
>NW_027113216.1:377297-379992 GCF_000696795.3 Halyomorpha halys | reverse complement strand
GTACTGCACCTCTTACCCTTCATGGGCTGTTTAGTAGTACAGATTAATTTTTTATTATAATATTCATTTATAGATATTTAATTGTTCAAACATAAATATATGAACAAATTGTTTAATTCGTTTGATATATTATTTATATTTAAGAAAATGAAAAGGTAAAGGACTAGTACTGCAAATGAAATCAAAATATTGGCCAATAACAAGCATTGTAATTGTGAATAACATGAATTATATATAGACATATACCTAAGGTTAGTAGGGTTAATATATAACTGATATATTATTCACTCTGTTATTAAAACCGTAAGTCAACTCTGTGAGTTCAGAATCCCTCCTGGACACAACTAGCCTCGTAAAGTAGGTACACTTAATTGGGGAAAAATTGTTTGAGCGTTGTTGCGGCCAACATATGGTCTACAAATCGATAGTTGGAACATGTGATTTTTATTAAGTCAAAACACAAAACATCTACTTTCTTTTGTTTTTATATTGAAAATAAACAGACAACTTCTTAACGAAAGTTATTATTTTACTTTTATCTACTTACTACGCACTCGTAGTTACCAGCATCCCGGCCACCTTCGACAGCTGAATCATCCTAGCCATGGCGGGCGGACTTCTTCAACTCATCCTCCAAGAGGACAAGGCGGGCGGACGTACGTCCCTTTTGTCGATCTACTTCCACGAGAATATCCACTCAGAACAACCCCACCAATCACCGGTGAAATAAGACTATTTTTTCTCTCTTTTTGTCTAATTCATTTAATTTTGTAATAGTTCTAAGATTTATTTTTTTTCTAGTTTGTATATTCTTATATATTTTATGTTCCGTTTATTATGTTTACTTATTTAAAAATACAAAAATAACAAAATTCGACCATTTCCTTTCTTTTCACGGTTGGGCTAGTAAAGGTTCCTTTCGAACCCCTATCCGCCTCAACAAGCGTGATTATGAAATTACACAATTTCATGTACTTATACAAAGTACTATGAACCCATGACACTTCATATGATTTTTTAGCGATACAGACGTAAGTAAAAATAGTAATACATTAAAATTAAATTGTAATAAGTTATAAAAAATAACTATGAAACAGTTAAAAACACTATACGTTACATAATTTAAATGCAACATATACAGATACACCATATTCCACCAACGAATTCATTTAATAAACATAACTAACTATTAACATTGAAATTTGGTCTGTAATTTTAGCAAACATTATCCTAATCCCGCAATGTGGAATTCTGAGAATACATTATGTTACTAATGGAAACAATTTACTACAGCAGGTTTAGGCAGCCATTAATATTCCCATCATCGTGTATATTGTTTATCTGAAGATGAAAGGTTTATATTTATATATACAATCTCATATTGAGTACGCTTAATTGGGATTGTATATCGGTTTGTGATAGGGTTGGAAATAAATCTCTCTAGGAAATTGTGGATCTTTCTTTTCCAATCTAGTTTATAATAACTTATGTATTGGTAAATTTTATAAAATAATTATGCATATCGGAGGTAATGTCACATTTTCTTAACTTTATAATAAAAAAATGTTATATTACCTAAATTTTTTATTGCTTCAATAAAAAAATATTTAGGTACAGTTAAAAATCAAAATTGATGGCCCTGCTCACCATGGTAAGTGAAATAAAAACTAATGGAAGTTCCAAAAGTATCACAAATATTTTTTTGAATTCTTTCAAGTAAAGAAAAAATAGCGCGTTATTGTCTGTTAGATAAAGGTTCAGTTTTTACATAAACTATGTAATGTATACGGTAAATACATTTTAATGATATTGAAGTCTTTAAAGTACACATACCTTAAGTATATATTATTCGAGAAAACCTTAAAAACATCCGATCATTGAATTATATTCATTGAATATAAAACAATTAATAGCAAATTATTTAAATTATAGTAATGTTTCTAAAATATGTGCTCTAGTTGGGCACTTTAGATTCAACAATTTTTCAATAAGCAACACTTTTTTTTTTTAAAATAAATTTATGAATTTATTTTGGCGAATATCATTGATACACTTACTAACTACTTCTCGATGGAGAGCTAATATACATCTTTACGTCATTTGACGTAGTAGTAGTTTCCATGATATCTGCCAAAATAAATTCTGAAAATGTTGATTTTTCGTTATTTAGAAAAAAATTATTTGTAACATTATATCTTTATATGAATTATATGAAATATTGTAAATAAACTATTAGGGCTCATAATAATAATAATAATGTGAAACCCTACGACTTATGACGGGTCATGGGTTCGGTATTTTGTAAGAAAGCACTGTTTTTATTGCAACTGTTATTCAGGCAGATGATTTTTTTCTATATCACGCTCAACCACTTGACATTTCACCACTTTATGAGGCTGGGTGAACCCCGGATTGGTCCCGAATCCACACGGCTGACTCAATGGTTACAGGTAAAAGATAATAATTATCTGCCCCAGCTGGATTTGAACCCGGGCCCTTAGTTAGGCCCTAACGGAGTTAGTAGTGAATTGCCTTACCAGTGAGCTACCCACTTCCAAAAGAATAGATAACATGGAATAAAAGTAAACTAAGATGTGTCTATGAAGGCTTAAATGATATTTAATTAATTTTCTTAGTATTATCTTTTTCCATTTTTAAAATTAGTCGACTGACTTTAACACTGTAAAATAAAACC
>NW_027113216.1:376274-376481 GCF_000696795.3 Halyomorpha halys | reverse complement strand
TGGCTGCGAATCTAATTAAGTTAGAATTGATTTCCATATTCAATATTTGACACAACTCAATTGGCCATCTATGAATAAGCTCATTTTTTGCTCCTATGAATCACAACTATTGTTAGTTGTAGTTATTTTAATGAAGAGGGTGGAAGGGGTGAGGCCTATTAGGTCCAGCTTAGTCACCATCTGAGGTCGCGGGGGGTGGAGGGGGGG
>NW_027113216.1:375909-376224 GCF_000696795.3 Halyomorpha halys | reverse complement strand
ATAACATCTTTTGAGTTTGCAGTACAAAATTAAATCATCGTAAGATTATTAGATGTTGAAAATTTATTATATATAATTTTTTGAACTGCATAACAAGGACATCCGAATATTTACTAATAGTAATAAATTTCTCTTGAACAAAATCAGCCAATAAATTGTATTTTAATCTTTTGAAAAATTTAATTAGAGCCAGAGTGGCTACTAAGCACGTGAAAGGACGTAACATTCAGAAATAGAAAGAGCGAGAGATTAAAATGAACGGATGAATAGAAGAAAAGATGAGAGAGAAAGATTCTCTGTATATTAAAAAAAAAA
>NW_027113216.1:373149-374444 GCF_000696795.3 Halyomorpha halys | reverse complement strand
AGTGAGATTTGAAAGTAATTACTTTGACCAGGCAAGGGTTTGAGGTTCCTTAGTAAAAAGTACAATTAAAACTCGTTAAAAACAGTATAAATTCAATTAAAAATATTGATCACAATAAAAATTTATATAAACACAAGGAAAAAAGTTTTTGCACACTATGTTTGTCTAATTACTCTTGTTGTATTCTATAATCCGGTTCTTTTTTTATCAGTACTATAAACTATTTCAATCTATTAAGTTCGTTTTAATTTAACCGATCCTTATGCCAAAAACAAGTGAACTAAGTCTCGCGAGAAAGTTATATTATTTTGAAATCAAAGAAAATCGTATCGCAAAAAAGAGGATTTGTAAGGTATTATTTTTTTTACTGTCAGATGCGTAATTAAGAGATTTGATGAAAGAGGCACAACTGAAAATAACCGGCGCAAAGAACGTCCAAAGATAGTAAATGAGAGGATGAAAAGCAAAATCAAAATTGAGGCGATAAAAAATCCATGAATTAGTGCAGGTCTCCTGGCTAATATGATCGAATGAACTTCTGGGGTCTGTGTGAGCACTACAACAATTAGAAAGAAAAGGGTCTTATTTGCTAAGGATTACATCAACAAGCTAATCAGTTTTTGGGAAAATGTATTATTATCTCATGAGAATAAATTTAATTTGTTAGGATATGACGGCAGAAAGACGATATGGCGAAGAAAAAGTGAAGAATTCAGGGAGCGAAACGCAAAGGATGCGTGGCTTATAATGGTGTTGGAAGTCTCGTTCCTATTGGAGAGATTTTAAACGCAGAAGGTCATGTCAAGATTTTGTGCCATAACCTGCCAATTAAGTGGGACCAGTGCAGCCAAATTAGGAATTCTGGATCGGTATATTTTTATGCATGATAATGATCCGAAACATGTAGCAAACAAAACTAAAGAGTGGTTAATATTTAACATTCACCAACAACTTTATATCCCTCCACAGTCTCCTGACTTAAACATAATTGAAAATTTTTGGCATATTTTAGATCAAACAAAATGTTCGAAAACACCAAATAACCGGAAGACGCCACCTCAAGGATCTTTTACAGCAAGAATGGGAACAAATTAACACGAATTTAATTGAAAACCTCATTCACTCAATGCCGAGACGTTTACAAGCGGTAACAGATGCTAACGGACTTCATACAAAATATTTTTTTTTTTTTGTTAATATTTATTTATTGCTATTTACAACTGTACATTATAATACATTTAGTAAATCTGATCTAAGTTAAATTGGAGTGTTACAGGCGTGTAGATTAAGTACCA
>NW_027113216.1:369725-373099 GCF_000696795.3 Halyomorpha halys | reverse complement strand
GGCACAACTGAAAATAACCGGCGCAAAGAACGTCCAAAGATAGTAAATGAGAGTATGAAAAGAAAAAATCGAAATTAAGGCGATAAAAAATCCTGGAGTTAGTGCAGGTGTCCTTGCTAATATGGTCGAATGAAATTCTATGGTCTGTGTGAGCACTACAACAATTAGAAATATTTTATATTTTGAAGGAATTTACAGCAGAGTCCCGATAAAGAAATTATATCAGTGAAAACAATCGCAAGAAAAGGCTCTTATTTGCTAAGGATTACATCAACAAGCTAATAGTTTTTGGGAAAATATATTATTCTCTTATGGGAGTAAATTTAATTTGTTTGGATCTGACAGCAGAAAGGTGATATGGCAAAGGAAAAGTGAGGAAAAGCCATAGCCTGGTAGCCAGTGTAGCCAAATTGGGAATTCAGGATCGGTATATTGTTATGCTTGGTAATGATCCAAAACATGCAGCAAACAAAACTAAAGAGTGGTTAATATTTAACATTCACAAACAACTTCATATCCCTCCACAGTCTCCTGACTTAAACATAATTGAAAATTTGTGGCATATTTTAGATAAAAATGTTCGAAAACACCAAATGATCGGAAGACACTACTATAAGGATATTTTACAGCAAGAATGGGAACAAATTAACTCGAATTTAATTAAAAACCTCATCCACTCAATGCCGAGACGTTTACAAGCGGAAATAGATGCGAACGGACTTCATACAAAATATTTTTTTTTTGTTAATATTTATTTATTACTATTTACAACTGTACATTATAATACATTTAGTAAATCTGATCTAAGTTAAATTGGAGTGTTATAGGCGTGTAGATTAACTACCGTTGGTAGCACATACAAAATATTAAATTTAAAAAAAAATAAAATAAAACGCAAGGTGTGCAAATACGTTTTTTCTATATTTTTTATAAGTTAGATGTTTTGTTTTTTTATGAAATAAGTTATTCATTAGACTTTTATTTATAGTTATTAAAAATATACTTTTATTTTTGAACTAATAGAGTTTTTTTTATTGCATAAATTCATAATTTAATATAAAAAACGTGGTGTACAAATAATTTCCTCAGTCACTGTAGATAGTAGGCCTGTCGCTAGGCGACGCTAAACAGCCCCTTAACAACTAATTTACAATAAAACAAAATATAATGTACATGTTCCTTCTAAAATAAACAAAACTTCTAAAGAAAATAATACGAACAAAAATCAAAGTAGATTTAATATTAATTTTGTTATTACAAATTACGAATTAATTATTAAACTTGGCGTTAAAAACCTTTTAAGTAAATTTATTATTTAAAATAGATTTTTAAAATCCAACTTAAAAATTCCTTCTTAAGTTTTCCTTACCTCTAAACCGATTCAAATTTAGTTTATCTGTTAATTTAAACAGTTGGTGCTTTGAGAAAAGTACGAATCAGACTATTTGGTGAAGAGTATACACGGAAATCATTACAGGTTGTAAATAGAACTATTAAAAGAATCCATAATCTGTTTTCTGTAGTAATTCTTATTTGAAATTCTAAAATGGCCGTTATGGTTGCCTGTGAGTGTATTTTGTGATATTACTCATTTTCTCCACCGAGGTATCTAAATTACCTATCGACATAATCGTAAATATCCAACGTCATCGATATGAGTTATTGCATAAGCTGGCTAAGGTGTGTGTGACTAATTGAGCGGAACATTGGGTAAACTGCTCGACTAACGTTTCGCCAGCGTTGATAAGGCTGCACCAGGCGCGCGGTTGGGAAAAGGATTTCTAATAAATGGCCCGTGAAGAAGGGCGACGGAGAAAATAATTTAGTTTCCAATATAAGTTGAATCGGTCGTTTAGGCTCCTCTGATAGCCCCAAGTCATTAGAGTTGTTTTGAGCACGTGTGGATCGCAAGTTACCTCGTTAGTTGTTGTGGCCGGACAAACTTGCTCCAACTTCTATATTGCTTAGAGCAGCTCCTCGTACGCAACCGCACGCACGCTGTCATAACTGTGTTCACTCTGCGAGGGACGTTCTTATCACAGCAAGTTTTATTGCAGGCCAGAATCAATCTCCTCGGTCCTATTAGGACAAAACGTTTGCACTGTTTGATAACTTCATTTTAACCTAAAATAATTTATCCCCTTATAAAAGCAAGGACCATCTGACTTTTATATAATAATAGCTGAACCGGCAATGCTTTTCTATTTCTATATTTTATTATGTATATGGATTTAATGAACACAATTGCTATTTTTTTTATAAATTATTTAAATAAAAATTAGTTCAAATTTAACATTTACGTATAATTTATTATTATGATTTAAATACAAAAATTAAACCAATATATACGATAAGGAAGAAAATAGAAACTCAGACCGTCTGACCTATCAAAATGTGACAAAAGATTTTTTTAGGAGTGAAACAAAGTCGATTTTCGTTTTGTGCCTAAAGGAACTCTTCAAAACGAATTTCCAAAAAAATAGGAAAATAATATTTTTAAATTGATTCTTTTTTATAAATTAAAAAATAAAACTGAAATAACATTATAAAGGCTTAACCAATCTAAACTAAAGTTGGCAGTGGTTTACATTTAGTTGATGTAGGCTGAAAGGGTGGATAAAATGAAAAGGAGTTATGTAAGATTAAATGAACAATTGACGTTAGGAGAAAAAAAATTCTATGAATTAATTGAGGTGAAAAATTTCCAAATTTCAATTTTCTTTTCATTTTGAGACGACACTAAAAACGAATATGAAGTGCTCTTTTCTAAAATAAAAATTCCTTACCTACTTTACCCCGAGTCACATTATGTTTTTATATTTTTTTTTGTACATTTGATATTACTTAATAAAATAAAAAATACTTTATTCTAATTCTTCGGAAAATGAAAAATTGATTGATGCACAATAACCGTGAAAAAAAAACACGCATAGTTTCCGAGCTACAAACTAAAAACGCTTAATATCTAATTGACAATTCAGTGATTTCATTATCTTTAACAAGCCACTCCCTCAACTCGGATAAGATTGCAGGGGATTCGTTTATCCTTATGCAGAAGGCTCACCCACTTCTTTCCTTCCTCTTGAACTTTATGTCTTGTGCTTGTCCTGTCCTTACAATAAGAACTTATAATTGAATTCACTGTTCTATAGGAAAGTGGTTGAACAGGCTGGTTTTCTGCACAACCGAGCTCAGCCAATAAATGTATAGTAAAATGATAATTTTTACTAAGGGAAATTATGGAACAAAGTAATAGAAAAAAATAGAAATTGAAAGGAAGCTGTACTGACAAATGTACATGTATGTAGGAGAGAAGCGAGAGTGGAATAGAGAGGGTAAAATAGAAACAGATAAAAGTACAAAAGATAAAAAAA
>NW_027113216.1:365932-369675 GCF_000696795.3 Halyomorpha halys | reverse complement strand
GAAATAACTTAAACATGTTAAGTTTTTCTTTTTAAAATCTAATTCTTGTATTAAATTTTAGGAATTTGTGTTATGAATATTTACATAAGCTATTGTTTAATGATAAATCCACGTTTGAGGGAGATTTAACTACAAGAGAAGGGTAGAAACGTCACATTAAAGCCACAGTGGCTTAAGTTATAAGGTGACATTAGAAGAGAACTGGCTAAATAGGGCTCTTGCGGGGGAAATATTTCAAGTGAAAAGACCCGCTGTATATCACTATACACTGTACTCTATATCACTATACTTGGGCTCAATTAACAACGTCACTGAACAAAAGGCTATGAAGAGTATCTTCGCTTCAGTTTCACCCTCTTGTCTAATCGCAGTGTGTCTTCAACGCTGACGGTTCTCGTCATAACTCTCTCCTAGAATAAATCTCACATGATGAGCAGGAATTATAATTATTTTTCCAGGTTTATCAAATATTTTTTCATGTATAGTTTACAAACATTAAAAAATATATCACATTACTGTGCCAAAAACAAACAACTACCTTGATCTATCCAGCTTTAAATGTCATGCTTTTTTCTTTTTTAAAACCACCTTCCTGTTCATTTCTGACAGACAGGGGGGAGGTTATATAGAGGGTAACAATCTATGCTAACACCATGGTGGAGGGTCAAATTTTCATTTGGTGGTACCGCCACTGAAATAAAAGTCGACCAGCAGGCCGAATTCGAACCGGCTCCGCTGAAGTTCCAAGGTTGCATAGACCTACTCCTCAACTTCTTGTTCTACAGACGGCCCTAAATATGTCATACTGATAGATATCATCCTCCTTAATATCTGAAATTATTAGAATCTTCAATATGAAGAAGATGGCCAGGGTTGCTGTAAAAAAGAACGAAAATAGTTTTCAACTATTTCTTATCCGTCGTTTCGCCCCACTTTGTAGGGCTTCATAAGGGTTATTCATGATGACAGCTTTACAGACTTTCCTGGACTGCTCATTACAGATCATCTTGTACAACCCTGATGAAGTCCTACAAAGTGGGTTGAGACGTCGGATATTAAATAGTTGAAAACTATTTTTTACTGCAACCCTATCCATCTTCATATTTGAAATTATACGTTCAATTATTATATATATTAGAAATTTTATTTTTCATAATTTTTATCTTTCCATGTCTTTACATTTTTTTTTTTTGCGAGAGGGTATTTCTCTCATCAATATACTTACTTATTTATAATCAGAAATCAGAATACTAGAAGACACAATTTTTTATTCAATACAGGCCATGGTAGCAGATATAAGAAATATGAATTAATTTTTAAACAATATAAAGATCTTTATGTTATAAATAAATATACAGCCTTCCTTAACACATGGAGGATAAGAACTGACAAAGAACTGCTTGCAGAGACTAGTCAGTTAATTCTTCATACTATGAAGGCAAGAGAGTTAAGATGAGGGACATATGGTTCGAATCTATCAGGACGCCTCTACACAACAATGAATACCAGCATAGTTTGTAAGATAACACGTGGGAGGCCAAAAACCAGAAGGATAGACTGAATCGACAAAGATGCGAAAGTGCTGCATGCAGAAAAGTGTGAAGAAGGATGCTTCTGGCGGGAAAAGTTCTGCAAGATCTATAGAGTCAACTAATAAACAACAAATAAAATAAAAAGTAAGTTTATATAAATAAAAAAAGCTATTATTTGAAATCAAAAATGATTATTAAAATGTAATATAGAATAATTCGTAGACCACTATCTGTTTTTTTTTTTCTCCTTCCAAACTTTCTCTTATGTTAGATAAAACATCTTGAGTTTATAGAGCAATAAAAAACTAGATAATAAATGGCTCCTCACACTCAGTGAGGATCGGGTAGGATAGCGTAAATTATTAATTAGGCATTTAAATGTATGAAAGCTCAGCGAGTTATTTTTTTATTTTACTGCTTTCTCGAGGATCAAAAGAGGCTAGTACATCAAATTATCCTAGTTTTTAAATATATATTGTATTATAACTTTTTAACATTTTGAGGTGAAAAAAAACTTTCAAATTTAATATAAACTATTTTATATTTTGCTTGTACAGCGTTTCGGGACAATTATCCCACACTAATTACTAAAGTAATGTACTGATAAAACAATTTTAAATTAAGACTGTATAGATGACATGATTTCAAAATGAAAATTTAAAAAAAATGTGCTATGTATTGTTTCGAGATTTAGTCGGGATGCCAGGATAATCACTGAAGGCAATTATCCAAAATAAGTTAATTAATTAATTTATATTGAGTCCTGCAAAACTATTATTATAATTGGATTCTTTTCCAAAGGCTTGTTGTGTGTTTACCAGTTACCAATTAAATAACTTTTTATGTATAAAATGGTGTTACCATTAATCATATAATATAATAAGCGGTAGTATTGTGTAATATAATAGTAAATAAACTACATAAAGGAACTAAGTATTTATTTACAATGATTGATAAGTATTTATTTACATATTATTAAAACGATTCAGATAATTGATTTGCCATAAAATATCGATTATTTCATTATTACCTAATATATATCTGAATGAGCGCTGAGTTGGTTGATTTGCGTAGTGCGTGTAGCAACGTGTCATCTTTTTCATAAGGGATGACGTACAGATCTCATAGCTGTTCTTAGGACTTCGTCTCATCAAATTGGATCTTGCCCTTTCTTCGGTCTGCTTCCTTCTCTTGCTTCTGTCCTCAATGCCTCCTTTTCCTGGTCAAATTCCCCTTTCCTTCGTAGAGGCTATCATTTCATTGGCTATCATCAGGCACGCCCTAGAAAAATACTTTACAAGGTAGTGGTATACTTAGAAAAGTGTTGTTTATAATTAACCTGACTACCGACAAAGCCAGCAGGCAATACCTGTTTTTAATAGATTTGCTCAGGAAAGACTAAAAGGACAGAAAGGAAATGTTTACTCAAAATATATTAATATTATCACTAATTCGATATTTTATAGCAATACCATTTTATATTATTTCTCCTGTTTATATTTTAAATTGTAATAAAATAATTATCAGAGGTAAACCAAATATTTTTTAAGCAATTAAGTTCAGTAAATAAGAATTTATTTCCTCTTACGTATTAATAAGTTTAACAGCAGAACTCAAAAAAGAATATTTCAGTAAATAAGAGATGACAATATATCTAAGGGGTTTAGTAAACGTTGGATAAACTAGGAGCTGACCGAAATTTATGTTTATTCTAAACCGAGCTGTTATGCTACCTTCACCTTACTACTTTGTGTCAGTATCGGCGCCGGTTTGATTCCGGCCTGATGGGGTTGACTTTTATTTCGTAACGGGCACACGGAATGAAAAGTCGACCCTCTTACTTAGGTTTGAATAGGATACTAACCTCTAGAATAACCTAAAACCACCATTCTGTTGTTAAAAATAACCAAGTAATTGGTAAATCACGACCTATTTGGTAAATTTCCAAACTTGTACTACTTTTATCATTCTCCATAGGTATAGTAAAACAATATATTTTTTATCATACGTTCCCTATCACCTGGGTAAAGATTAACGCTTCTGAAATATCCGATTTCTACAGCAGAAAAAAATTATTGAACTAAATTAAACATTTCGCGTAGCTCAGAAAATATACCTTTTTTCTTCATCATTATAAGCCAATCGATTTGCCTCTTTATAAAAGACAAGAAAAATATTACTGATATCATTAAGTGATTTTATATTTACAAA
>NW_027113216.1:363458-364387 GCF_000696795.3 Halyomorpha halys | reverse complement strand
TTTTTCTTATTATATCTTACTTTTTTACATTTTATACCCCTGTTATTTTACACTTATGTTTTTTCTCTTTTTTTCCTTTTTGTAACTATAGTGTTTGTATCTTTTTTAGCCCTGACGAAGCCCTGCAACGTGGGGCGAAGCGTTGGCACAATAAAATAGTATAATTATCTACTATTTGAGTTTTTTTTTTACCGCACCCGGACCATATTCCATTCATCTATACACACCATTCATCTATAATTAATCAATAATCTTCCAGTAATTCAAAATTTATATTTTTAATTTTTTTTTTTTTTTTTAGAATAATGTTATTTGAATGGTGATTAAATTTTCTAAAAAAAAAAAAGTAAAAAATAAGTCATTAAATTTGAACAATTATTAGCAAAGATTATATTTATTTCACAGGAATAAATATATAAGGTGGTTGAATAAATTGAATTGATGATGATGTTATAACAGAGGTTGAAAATTTAAGTATTAACAATATCAATCAATATAACAGTATTATATTAATTTATAATGAATTATTTTAATATTATTTAATAATATTAGCTAAATAATCTCCCTTATGAAACTTTATAGGTAATTGAAATTGCTACTACACTTTGCTAATGTAAAAGTTTACAGAGGATTCAAAATAATCTATAATGCAAAGGGCAGCAACTCGTCCAAGCTAATAGTTCAATTAACTATTTACAATGGAACGTTTAAGTACATAAAGCAGGATAGAATATTTAACTTCAGTCTCTAAACGTTTGAATAATATACGACATGAATTAGTTTATATGTAGTATTTTATATATTAAAAAAATAATAATTCTGTACCAATACAACCCATGCATGATCCTTCATGCAGTGATTCGTAAGGAAATTACTTAACAAACAGTTGTGTAAGGAAGTGCTTTAGTCAAAATCCCACTCGATCCCGC
>NW_027113216.1:362654-363408 GCF_000696795.3 Halyomorpha halys | reverse complement strand
CCATGCATGATCCTTCATGCAGTGATTCGTAAGGAAATTACTTAACAAACAGTTGTGTAAGGAAGTGCTTTAGTCAAAATCCCACTCGATCCCGCTCCTTTTTCAAATTTAAGATACCCACTTTATGCGGCTGGGTGGATCCCAGAGAGCTCCTGAACCCACAGGACTAGCTACAGTGAAACAGAAAAGAATTATCTGCCACAGCCGGATTCGAACCCGGGTCTTTGGAGTTAGTTGCAGAGTGCCTTTCCACTGAGCTACTTGCTCACACAGTATTTTTTATATTGAGGTGTAAAGTTAGTCTCAGTGGGTCAACAGTCATATACATAGGGTAGTCAGTCATCTTCCTTCTAACATGGCTTCTTGCAGAATTCCAGCTAATAATAAAAGTTGGATCACTTTTACATAATTTTATATCAGATGTTACACACAAAAATCATAACAAAAGTATAAATACATTACGAATTTACGCGAGTATTTACTGAACATAACAAAAGAAATTAATTAAAAAATTCTGGGCAGTGCATTTCACAATTTTCATTTACAATCTTGTAATTGAAATAATCCTTTACTCACCAATTTGGTCAATCATTTACTTTTTTTTAAAATATTTTACTTTTACTCTTACATTGAGTTTACTTTCTTTGAATCTTTTTATTTTATCCCAGATAAAGACATATCTTGTCGGTCGAAACGTCAGTAATCAGTAAATAGTAGACCGTGGATTAATATGGGAAGAAAATGTTCGGAGGTG
>NW_027113216.1:359214-361227 GCF_000696795.3 Halyomorpha halys | reverse complement strand
ATCTTATATATTTATATTTCTTTGCATTATATAACTTCATTTTTATTTTATTTCCTTAATCATGTTATCTGGTTATTCAATTACCTATTTATACATTTTATTTTCCACTTCTCTCATCACTTTTTTTTTTAATTCGATTCTGTAAAATTATTTACTTTATATTTAATTTTTTATTTTCTGAATATTCATTGGTCGTTATCTTTTTCTGTTCTTTGCTCTGATGTAGGCTAGAAAATCTGGCCGAAACGTTGGCACGGTTAAATAAGTTACGTCAACTTATTTGTGTTTTAATTTGACCGCACCCCCCAACCATCTTCAACTCGTATAAGTCATCCACGGTCAACTATCTCTCATGATTACAAACTTATTAAGTATGAAAAATTATAAATTGACGTCTATCAAAAGTAGAAATATTCCAATAATTTCCAAAAATACATTGGGCTATTAAAATTCCCTCTGCTATTCTTCTAATTTATTATTCCATAAGGTAATTATATCTCGTAATTGTACCTTTCCAGCTTAAGCAGAAAACGTAAAATTAAGCCTTCGTAATGGCTTAGGGAAACTTTGTTTTGATAAACTCTGAACGTGAATATGTAGTAAGTCCTTATCAGAAGAAGATATCCTTTCCCCAATTAACCAGTTGAAGGAGATTCCTGGATCTTCCCAGACAGCACACACTAAATCTCCAGGACACATATCTCCCGAACCAAAGACCCCGAGGAAATTGGCCATAATCAAAGTTGGCTCCTTATCAGGATGAAGGGACCCTAAGGGCGCTCCTCAGGATAGATTAACCCTTATAATTAACTTTCTCCCAGTTAATCCTTTTTCAAAACCGATAATTGGACTCCTCTTTTCATCAGGATCCAACTTTTATTCTCTTGGTCCAGAGTTCGCCGTCCTCTCATTCACTAATTGATTCTAATCAAATTAATCTATTCATAGCTTCGGCAGAGTTTGCAACCGCCTTGTTTTCCCTCTTTATTTGATAGTTAAACAAAAATTTCCTCTCTGACCTCATCAACCCTGTCGGCGACGGTTTTGGCAATTACGAGTTTTCGAATTAACCAGTTCTAATTAATTTTTCAAGCATTAATTTGGTCCTCGTGGTTCCACGAAATATTTTAGTAGTGCACCTAGAAAACTTTTTTATTTTACCTTATGACAACAACAACCTTATGAATCGCAGTGGATGCTTCATGTTTTTTTTTGTTTTTTTTCTTCTTGCTGTGTAAGAAATAGGCAAATGCATGAAGTATTGTATGAAGTATGTAATAGAATGAATAGAAGACTATATAAAAAAAAAGGTTCCTAAAATCCCTCTTCCAGTTACTGACTGTTAAAGGCGCAGTAAATTGGGAAATCCAACCTCATCCCGAAAACTAAAGCCTAAGGACATTCTATTATAGATTCTATATTTGACATTAATACAAGTTTTTTTTTTATCATTTTTTTTTCTATTCGTCTTTTCTTAAATTAACATTTTTTCTCCAATCACAAGAAAATTATTTAATCTATAAATGTCATTGTTTTTGTGATTAACTTTTATTTTTCAATCTTCTTAGGAATTATTATTTGTATCCATTTCTTTTATCCTTATATATATATATAAAATCTATATTTATCAATTCTATTTTTGAAATTATTTCATGGAAACTATCTATAATCAAAATTATACCCACACCCCAAAAGCCAAAAGACTTTCCTCTTACCGTCGTATCTCTCCATTACCGATCATGTGAAAACTCCTCAAAAACTGATTTTGAAACGCCTATACCCCATCCTCGATTCCAATCATATAATCCTAGATCCCCAGTATAGATTTCGAACATCCCACTCCACTATCCAGCAATGTCATCGTATGGTGGACGTAGTGTCGTCTTCTTTGGAGCGCGGAATGTACTGCGCGGAAGTCTTTTTCGATATAGACCAGGCTTTTCATCGAGTCTGGCACCCGGGACTGCTTTACAAACTTCATAAATTCCTACCTCCAACATACTTTCTCATCAT
>NW_027113216.1:355767-357634 GCF_000696795.3 Halyomorpha halys | reverse complement strand
TGAGGTCCTGATAGATGATTTAATTTGTGACAAAGTAAGGAGCATTAAGGATTTTGAACTGTAAGGATTGGATTCGAGAAGAATTAGATGGTTTAGTGGAGCCCCATTGCTCAATTCCGTGTGTCCAGATAGGCCTTATAATAGTCATGTAGATCAGTGTTTTGTAATGGATTGGAAGTTTAGACCGAAGATTTATAATACTAAAAATGGAAGAGGGGACCATCCTTTTCCGCCCGCTCCCGAACTCCCATGATAAGAGGCAGATTTATCTTAAATTGAAAACAAAATACTAATTGAGAGTAATATAAAAAAAATATATTACGAGCTATATTACAAAATTAGGAATCGTCAAGGGATTTTAATATGCTTTCAACTTACACTGACGCGTGCTTTTGAGCGCTTTTGACTTGAGAAACCAGCTTACTATTGTTGTATTGCTAAGAAAGGAACCCTCGCCTTGTGTTGCAAGCTGTTGACTATTGCGAAAAGAGGACAATTAGCCGCACTGTAAGTTGGCAGATGGAAGGACCTCAGGATTTTATTTCCCGATCGACAGAGAGCACTCGAGTGATTGACGGGTTGGAGTGGCCCCGCAGCCCTTCCACCACTCTCTACTCTCAGCCCTTCCAACAACAAACACTCCAGGAGAGCCCTTCCTCTCATTGCCCTAATGCAAGACTAAACTCCAAGGAACTGCCTATGAATAAACTCCGGTCCGGTATTCATCGCCAGTCGCAGTTATATTCATGAGAACCGTCATATATTATGGAGCCTGGGGACAACTGCACCCTAACGGCACGTATTGTAGGCAGGCTATGACCCTAGATTTTATAAATCTGAATTTAACTTCTTTTTTTTCTATAAATAAGCAAAATATTTGCAATATAGGTATCTCTTATCGTTGAGTTTTTTCGCCTTGCTGTAGACTAAAAAAAAATACAACATATAATTCAATCTTAAGACATTGGACTCCAAACTAATAGACCATAGAGAGAGAGAAAAAAAATTATAAAAAAAAAAAATTGTGCTGACCAACTGAATTGGGTTGCTACTATTACTACTACACAACATACTTAAATCTATTTACATATTTTTTTAATCTTAAAAAATATAGGTATAATCAAGTAAATAATATATAATATTAGTATATAACTTTTTTTTTGTTATATAACTTTGGTTCTTTTATTTTTTTCATCTTTCTATACTTTATTTATTTAAGTTTTTATCTTTTTTTTTTTTCATATTTTCTCTTCCAACCCAATGTATGTCCTCTGCCCCCCTATTTTCCCCATCATTAACATATATTGAACAAAACTAAAATAAAAAAATACAAATTTTGTAGTTTTGTACAAATACAAGTTTTGTAGGAAGCCAATCCGGGTGGTGGTTAATAAAGGTATCAAAATAGTAAAAAAAATACTATTTATTCTTAAAACTATGAAGAAGATGGTCAAGGCTGCGGACAACAAAGAACAAAATAGTTTTCAACTATTTGTTGGCCGACGTTTCGCCCCACTTTGCAGGGCTTCATCAAGGCGATAGGTTAAACAGACATCAATCTTCATCGACATCATTCTTTTTTTTTTTTACCGCAACATATACATATGTCAGATCTGTCAGTCTCAGATTGTCGTCAGTCGTCATCTCTGTTTCAATCTCACTGTGGGGTGGAACGTTGGTTAACAATAAACAGTTTTCTTCTACTATTTTGATACCTTTAATGACCGCCACCCGGACTCTTTTCCTACAATCTACTTTATAAGTTCAACTATCTTCTTCCAATATGAAAACATATAAATAAGAAACATTTTAAATAAATAACAACATAGACAAATAATGTATATGTACTATAATTAATAAAAATAAT
>NW_027113216.1:351096-355677 GCF_000696795.3 Halyomorpha halys | reverse complement strand
TTTTTTTTCATATTTTCTCTTCCAACCCAATGTATGTCCTCTGCCCCCCTATTTTCCCCATCATTAACATATATTGAACAAAACTAAAATAAAAAAATACAAATTTTGTAGTTTTGTACAAATACAAGTTTTGTAGGAAGCCAATCCGGGTGGTGGTTAATAAAGGTATCAAAACAGTAAAAAAATACTATTTATTCTTAAAACTATGAAGAAGATGGTCAAGGTTGTCGTCAACAAAGAACAAAATAGTTTTCAACTATTTGTTGCCCGACGTTTCGCCCCACTTCGCAGGGCTTCATCAAGGCGATAGGTTAAATAGGCTTCATCGACATCATTCTTTTTTTTTACCGCAATCTGTACATATGTCAGATCTGTCAGTCTCAGACTGTCGTCAGTCGTCATCTCTGTTTCAATCTCACAGTGGGGTGGAACGTAGGTTAACAATAAATAGTTTTCTTCTACTATTTTGATACCTTTAATGACCCCCACCCGGACTATCTTCCTACAATCAACTTTATAAGGTCAACTATCTTTTTCCAATATGAAGAAATTTAAATAAGAAACATTTTAATTAAATAACAACATAGACAAGTAATGTATATGTACTATAATTAATAAAAATAATTGATTGAAGCAGTGATAGATAGATAGATATAATATACATATAAAAAAGTAGCAATTTGGTATAAAAAAGTAATAAATATTAAACATATATACAAAAATAATTTGTAGGCCACTCTTGGGTCTGATCATATCCTTCAATATTTTATCTTCAACAGATTTTTTATGATCCTTTACAACTCGTAACTCGTAATACATTATTTTTACTAACAGATTTACTAGATTTATACTTAACGGCTCTGAAAATCTAAATGCCATTTTTATTTTATTTTTTGATTTAATGATTTTTACATACTAATACATCCTGTAAATTTTATTTATGATCATCATGATGTAATACAGGCGTGTAGAGAAATTACTCAGTGGTAGCACTTTAATAATGATTGTGCATTAGAAGGTCTTGAGGCCATCTTCGTTTCAGACGCCTCGAATTATTGTCAGGAATAGAAGAGGAAGAAAGGTTAGAAACCAGAGGGTTTGGGTGTTTAGGGAGTTTATAATGGAAGGATTAATATCTGGTTCGGGCTACATCCGTTACGTATGAAATATCAATGTATTCATGGATGATATTTTTTTGTGACAAAGTATGCAGTATTGAGGATTTTACGAAGAATTTTTTATTGTAGGGATTGGAGGAATTCAGCGGAGGCACAAAGATCAACTCCATCTGTCCAGATATGCCTTATTATAATCATATCCATGGGTATTTTGTAATTAGTAGAAAGTTTAGACGGTTTGTCTAGTAAGTGTTAGATTGGATACAAGGAGGAATTCGAAGGTTTAGTGGAGCCCCAAATCTCGAATTCATATGTCCAGATAGGATCTAAAGGCCTTTAAAATTATAAATCTTATTGTCAAGAATATAGGATTCCTTGGGTTGTTAAACGTATGCTTCTCAAACAACTCAACTGTAAATATGATAAATCGTCTTTTTAATAAAAGTTGAAATATATTTTACTATATATTAATATATAATGGAAAATATGATAAAGTCTATGGTATTATTGAAGCACGTGGTTTAACGAATTAAAACGTCGTTCGTTGCCAAATGATTTTTACATTGAGTGGGAAAAAACGACTTAAAATAAGATTTAATCGTTCAATAAGTAGGCATTATAGTTCACTATCAGGAGTTGGGATCTAGAGCAGCTTTGAAAGGATATCGACAAGATCTGCTGCGAGAGCCTTTTGATCCTGCCACAGCAACAGCTGCCTGCGTCGATAAGGATCGGATCGCTAAGCCCCGTGCTACTTTTCTATTTACCGACCATATTCCAATCTACTTTGATCATGCCATAAAATCCTGTTCTATGTTAAATGCAGATTTTATGTCCTTTAGCGTGTCGTGCTGATGTTATCTCCTATCTACAGTAATGATCCTACGCTTCGTAGGACATACGTTACAGGCTGTTATCTCTTTTGACAAGAAGATCTCTTCTTTATCAGTGTTTAGAGCTATTATTTTTATTTATGCAGAATTCGATACCACAATGCACTGTTATTAGTTCGAATTAGACTTTTCATTCTTTATCAAGAATAAAAAGTAATTAACTATAACCTTAATACAATATATTTTAAAAATGATATATAGGGAGATGGTCAGGGTTGCGGTCAATAGTGAAACAAAAATAGTTTACAACTATTTAAACTATTTTTGTTTCACTATTGCCCGCAACCCTGACCATCTCCCTATATATCAATTTTTACGGTCAACTATACATACATATATTTTAAAAATGATTTATTAAAACAATTTTATTTTATTTCTTATACATATATATTTTCCTCCTTCTTTATTCACAAAGTTATAAACAAAAATAAATAAAGAACTAAATCTGTACCACTACCACCCATGAAGGGTCAAGGGTGCAGTACTTTGGAAGGAATACTATTACTGGACCAACGGTTGTGCGAGGATGTGATTTCTTAGTAATCACGCTTAAGCCCCAGTTTTTTTTTAACGGCTACAGGTAACAGATAATAATCAGCTGCCACAGCCGGATTCGGACCCGGGTCCTTAGAGTTAGTAGTCCATTGACTTACAAATGAGCAACCGCTCCTACACAAATTTATATTATATTTAACTTATACATACTTTCCCTCTTTTCGTTCTCAACCCTATCTATGCTACCCTATCTATTCCACCCATCATAACGACCGTCTCCAGTGATCCGCAACACTCGTTCAATCTGCTATACAAATACAATGCAAATTAAAAAAACTATCAATAAATAGAAACGTAAAATTAAATAAAAAATAAAACAGTCACAGAAGAAGAACAATGAAAAATAAATAAATAGGTTAAAGAACTATTTCTTTTTGTTTTAAATTTATTTATTGATATTTACAACTGTACATAAATACATAAAGTAAATTTCAGGAAATCATAATAGTATGTTACAAGCATGTAGTGAAACTACCAAATGGTAGCACTCTAAAAACATTTGTACAATATAAGGTCTCGAGACCATTTTCTTTTCAGACGCCTCGGAGGATTTTCCGGAATAAAAGAGGAAGCAAGATTAGAAACTAATGGGTTTGAGTGGTTAGGGAGTTTGTAATGGAAGGATTGATATCGGTTAGAAATTGAGGTCTTTGTGGTTGATTTCATTTGTGACAAAATAGGAAGCATTTAAAGACATATTTAAAAAATATGAATAATATTATATCTCCACAGAGTTAATTCCCATGCAGACGAAGATGTATGAAGCCCAAGGAGTCTAATATAATATTTTCGGCCAAGATCACAACTTCCCCAATTCTAACTACCTAGGTTTTCTAAGAATCTCCTTATTCTATTTGATATTGTTCCGCGAGACATTACTATTATTTATTTATTTATTTATCACCCTACCCTGTCTATTAGACAATACGGGTGTTCGCAGCAGTGGGTACAACTCATTGATGCCTATGACAAACATTACATAGCTGTGCACACAGCTTGCTCTTGCTACAAAATAAATCTTGCTCTTCTATTAAGGGCTTGCTGGTGTAGCTTATTCTCTTCTACCAAGGGGACCTATACACGAAGGTCTTGTATTGCGGGTAGTTTTCTTTCTTCATTAGCTCAGGAAGATCGCTCTCAGTCAGAACATAGAGTCCTGTTTCCCTCATCATCTAGGCTCTCAGTGCTTCATAGGCGGTACAGGCAAGTACGACGCGCTCAGCGGTCTCAGGAACCTGACAAATTGGGTATAGATGGTCGATGTTTATGCCATGTGCGGTAAGCTCAGCTCGGAAACCCCCATGCCCCGTGAGATCCAGTAGTCGGGAAGGACCCACGTTGATTCTAGGCGTGAACCAACGGCAGGAAAGCTCCGCGAGACATATAACGATGAACTCTCTCTGAAGGTCTCGCCTGAATTTTTCTCTTGGAAACAGATGTATTTTTCGTAAGTTTCTCTCCTTTCCCTTTCCAATCCTCCCACATAATTGAGGTTATTACTTAATTAAGTACTATAACTCGTCTTTACAACAATTTATAACATTTCTGTTATTGTCGATAATTTTATGATTAAATCAAGATGGCCCCTATTTTGTGATTACACTCTCGTTCTTGTATTTTTTAAAGATTTTAGTTGAAGATCTTAGAATTTCCGTGCGATCGTAAGTATTCTAGAGGCTGTTTACATTTTATTAGAAGTATTCTAGATAACAATTATTTAAATATTGCTCTAGGTTCGAGTCTTGCTGCGGTAGATTCTTATTTCATATTACTACATCAGCATACATCTTTTTATTACAGGAGCACACTCGGTTTCCAGTTTCGAGTCAATGCCCTTTGGATTCTAAGGACGGCCTTAACTCCCTTATAACTGTTCTTCAGCCGAGCGCAGGGACACTCTTACTCAGTAAAATGGACCGTTCACCCTACCTTTACACTTGAGTGAGGTTTCATTTGCTAATTTTTACTTTATGCTAATCCAGAAGGTTAGGACGGGACTTGCTACCTGGTCATCC
>NW_027113216.1:348946-350715 GCF_000696795.3 Halyomorpha halys | reverse complement strand
GAGAAGATCTCGAGGCCATCTTCTTATCAGACGCCTAGGAGGTAGTGAAGGAGAAACGAGTTGGTTTGGGTGGTTTGGAAGTTTATTATGGAAAGATTGGTATCTGGTTCTGGCCAAATCGGCAACTTAGGGGACATTGAGGTCCTGATGGATTATTTTATTTGTGACAAAGTAAGGAGCATTAAGGATTTTGAACTGTAAGGATTGGATGGTTTAGTGGAGTCCCATTGCTCAATTCCGTGTGTCCATATAGGCCTTATAATAGTCATATAGATCAGTGTTTTGTAATGGATTGGAAGTTTGGACCGAAGATTTATAATACTAAAAATGGAAGAGGGAACCATTCCTTTCCGCCCGGTCCCGAACTCCCATGATAAGAGGCAGATTTATCTTCTTTTCAGACACCTAGGGGGGTTATTAGTTAGCGAAGGAGAAGCCAGGTTAGAAACGAGTTGGTTTGGGTGATTGGGAAGATTATCATTTTTGGATTAGTATCTGGTTCTGGCCAAATCGGCAACATATGGGACTTCGAGGTCCTGAAGGATGATTTGATTTGTAACAAAGTAAGAAGCATTAAGGATTTTTGACTGTAAGGATTGGATTCGAGAGGAATTAGATGGTTTAGTAGAGCCCCATAGCTCAACTCCGTATGTCCAAATAGGCCTTTTGTTGTTTGTAGACCAGTGTTTTGTAATGGACTGGAAGTGTGGACCGTTTGTCTAGTAAATGTTGTAATAGTCGGAATCGACGAGCAGTTTCCTGTCTTGAATGGGGATTCCAATTCAGTCGTTTGTACAGATTTAGTCCTAAGTAACGGATCTGTTCGACAGGAATAAGTGGGGTATTATTAAAAGATACTGTAGGGCAAGACGAAGGTTTTCGACGAAGGGTAAGTGTGATTTGGTGGGATTTATTGGAATTTATTTTAATCCTCAAGTTTTGGCTCCATTCTTCGAGCGTGGTGATGTGGGATTGGGATACAATGGAAGGATCATTATTCACTAACAATAGGCAAGTGTCATCCGCATACGTGGTGAGAATAGTGTTAGGATGGGTTGGGATGTCAGCTGTAAAAACTGTATAAAGGATAGGACCAATACTACCCTGAGGTACACCAGCAAACTGAGGAAACAGGGATGAATAAGCGCTGTTGTGATTTACTTGAAATAACCTGTCTCAGAGATAAGAATGGATAATGAGATAATATGTAGGGGGTAGGAATTTACGGATCTTGTTTAGCAGTCCTGGGTGCCAGACTCGATCAAAAGCCTGTTCTACATCAAGAAAGACTCCCGAGCAGTATATTTCGCGCTCCAATGAAGACGAGATTAAAACAAAGTAAAATACTAAAAGACATATTATTTTTAATTTTTAATGACTAATACCCACATATAACGTAAGGAAAATATGAACAATTACTAAGATTTTTTCTTATTTAATTGAAATTTCAATATTTAATACCTAATCCTTCATATCTTAGAAATTCAGTGTTATAACTTAGTTTTTAATTATTATTTGGACGGAACAAATGTCAAAATTAGTGAGAAATTTAAACAAGGTCCAGCAAATAAAATGCAAACATCTCCCTTTATAGCAATAATTACAAACCCAGCAAGCAGGCAATGCATCGAAACTTTACCAATTACAATTCATCAGATTCAACCCAATCGGAAGGTTATACACAACTCTCCCCTTCCCGTAGGGGTACTATCAAAGGGAGGGAAAAAAAGAAAACATTACGAGTATATCCTATTTAAATGAAAAGCTTT
>NW_027113216.1:344092-348525 GCF_000696795.3 Halyomorpha halys | reverse complement strand
GTAGCGGATCTGTTCGACAGAGGTAAGAGTAACATCATTAAATGAAACTGTAGGGCAGTCAGTAGGTTTACGACGAAAGGTATAGGTGATTTCATGGGATTTGTTGGAATTTATCTTAATCCTCCAATTACGACACCAATCTTCGAGGTCTGTGATATGGGATTGGAGATTTTGGGATACAATGAATGGGTTCCTTGAGAATAATAAAATTATTAGTTCATACATACATAATACATGAAATGTAATATGTATACGTTCTTATCCTCCAGACTTGCCCCACTAAGACCCCACCGGGAGCGACGGTGCTATGTCAGTTTTGAAATATTTGATTAAAACGGAAAGAGGAGACTTTAAGGTAGTTGAAATGAACGATATTTAAAAAGTGCCTGAAATAGAAAAACGGTGTGAAACCCTCCACTCCTACCTTCTTTGGTAGTTTTACTTATTTGAATTTTTAAACAGACGATAGCGAGTAGGTTTGGTCGAAGTACGACATAACGAAGAGATTGTGACCACAACTCTCAAGAGGAGATAATAACAAAAAAAAACAGACAATCCTTTCCTGCCAGATCCACCCACTAAGACTCCCGGTCCAGTCAGTTTTGAAATATTTGAAATACTTTAAGGTTGTTCGGCATTTAAACCCTTTCAAAGACGATAAGACATAACTGATATTGGAAATTATATAATTGTTTACTAATAGACCGAGTTTAATCAAAATTGTTAAAACTATTTTTGATAAAATCCAAAAATAATAAAAATCGATTCCATAAAGTGGCACTAGCACAGTACATTTAATCGAAAATGTTTCTGTCTCACCCGAAGCATATACCAGTTTTAATTTCGTGTGACTTTTCGTTTTTGAGATGCCTGTACACACACACCATTTTGTGGGATTTCGTTATTTGGACTCGGTGAACCAACTCAAAACGTTTATTTCCTTTAAAAACTAGAATGCAAAATTTTGCACTCTTGCAAAACTTCTCTTTACTATAAATTGAATGTAAAAAATAATCTAATACCTTACATCTCAAATCATTTTAACACAATGCTTCAAATATTTGTCGATATGCACATTTCCTTTGGATCTACGAAATATACATTAAAAGTTCTTTGAAAATAAGGTACAATTTCGAGTCATTTTATTAATTTTTTTTTTTGCTTTTATTAGATTCTAGTAATGATGACGGATAATGTAAAAAACGGGAAAAAGTCCCAAAAACGGGAGAGGGGAAGCGTTAACTCCCGTATAGAATACTGATAGCAACCTTCAAAGGGGAATCAAGTTAATTATTTCAAAGGGGAAGGGATGAATACTAATTATAAAATTAGTCATTTTTTATTGAATTCTTTGTTGTGTTTTTAATTATTGTTTTTCATCGATATTTTAATGAAATTAAATTTTAATTTAAAAGGTTTACAGCTAGAAATTGATTGAAAGAGATAGAAGGATTTCTTAATTTATGCAATATAAATGTTTTAAGTATAATATTATGAGAATTTTTTTTTTACATTAAGAATGATCATATTGATGGGTTTAGAATTAAAAGAGTTTATTTTAATGAAAAATTAATTAATTTTAAAAATTGGAATCCTATATACTTTCACTTATTGATAAATGGGAAAGTATTGTGTATAATATTTCGAGATAAAGTTTTTGACGTATATACATCTTTCGAGGTCCTTTGTGTTCAAATAAACCTTTTTTTTTAATAATTTATTTATTGTTATTTACAATTGTATAAAAATATATACAACATAAGGCTATTATTTGCTGTATATATAGGCTAATTAAATTTGCTGTAGGTGACATAGTGACATGATACAAACATCTGGAGAATCTAATCATTGATAGAACTCCAAATAAACCTGTCTTATGAAACAGTCTCTGTGTGCATGTTATCAATCAAAAACGAAAAGTCGTACGAAATTGAAATGCCATATTTAAGATGGCTATATGTCTGGTATGTGACAGCAACATTTTTAATTTTCTCAAAAACGATTTTTGGTTAAACTAGTATTTTCAAATATAAAAAATTAAATTGTAGAAAGAAAAGTTTAATCAAAATCGTAAGAGTGGTTTTTGAGAAAATCGAAAAAAAGAAGCGAAAAATCAATTCTATATAGTGGTTCTTCCGGCCAGTTGATTTTTCCAGAAATTTTACTCATCTCGGGCATATACCTGCCTTTAACATAAATTTTCTGTTTCAACTTTTTTTTCTACTAAGCCACTCAAACGATTTTTTTTATATTTACACACGCATGGTTTTCAATGGTCTTTTCAATCAGGTTTCAAAATGTGTTTTAATCTAGAAAAACTATATTTCCTCCTATATACTTAGGTTATTTAACAATCCCTTTCGTTTATGGTGTTATTTCATGCTCTATTACCAGTAAAATTTTAAATCATTGATTCTTTTGAATAAATAAAATTAAAAAGTAGATTGTAGGAAGATAGTCAGGGTGGCGGTCAATAAAGATATTAAAATAGTAGAAGCAAACTATTGTTAACCGACGTTTCGCCCAACAATGCAGGGCTTCGTTAGGGCTGTCAGATTAAAATTGAGATGTAAAATTTAACACTGCTTAGCTGTGTTTCAATCTGACAGCTCTTACGAAGTCCTGCAAAGTTGGGCGAAACGTTAATAGCCTTCTTTTACTATTTTGATACCTTTATTGACCACCATCTGGTCTGTCTTCATACGGTCATCGATTTTTTCCAAAAAAAATTAAGGTACTTTAAAGGATTTTTTTATAATATTCGTCATTTAAGCCCTGCCAAACAATTTTAATAAAGATAAGGCCTATCTGTTATTAAATACCATTCAATTGTATATCAACATACAGAGTTTAAGCTAAATCATTAAAGCCTTTTTTAAAAAAATCGGCAAAATGCGAAAAATTGATTATATAAACTGACACTTCTAGCCCTTAGATTTTATCGAAAAAGTTGTTGCCTCATCCCAGGTATATTCCTACCTTAAATATGTAATTTCAATTTCGTACGATTTTTCGTTTCTGAGCTAGGCTGACCACTCTAACATATTTGAGAGACTTCGTTATTAGGACTCGGTGGACATCAAAACGTTTATTTCTGTCAAAAACCCGAATTTGAATTTTAAACGATCATAATACTTTTCTTTACTATATATATTCCATATATAGGTAAGTGGAAGTAACAAAACGTTAAAAAATAAGTTCTTCTTCTAGTAAAGGGAAAATCATGTTAAACTAGAATCATGCGAGTGCAATCAAATCGTCTATACTTGTATACAAGTTGAGTGTTTGCGGCTTTAGCACACTTGCTCAGCCTCCACTGGTTCACACCAGTGATGCGGCGAGAGGGTTGCGCTGGAATCTTTTGAGCTCTGCTCTACCCCTCACACGGGGGGGGGGTAGAGTGGGCTCAGGGATCCTCAGGTCAATTGTGTAAATATTGTATATATTATTTTATCATTATGTTATTTTATTTATTTATTGTTCATACAGATAGTTTGATTATGCTCATTTTGTTTATTCTTTTGTTTGTATATATTTTAAGAGTTTTTTTTATTTATTTATTTTATTTTTTTTATATTAGTATGTATGAGATCGTTCATCACTAATACCTATTGCCCACAATTGTGTGGCAGATTGTAATATCTATCAATAAATAAATTTATCTAAAATCTATACTTGTATGTTTTGTAGAACATTGTATATCTTTAAAAAATAAATCATTATTCTATTACAAGATTTAAAAATAATTTTAAGCTTTACAAAATAATTTAGCATAAACATAATTTAGCAACGACTATACATTCCCAGTCTACTTAACTAAATTCCAGAGTTCGACTTGGAATGGGATTTAGCAATACCGCCTTCCGAGGTAGGTTTTTGTTATACGACATGCCGGAGTATAGCAAGAGTCATTACTTACGTTGTTGTTATACATCATAGCCACACGACACAACACTGAACTCTCACACGTTAGGGACAACAAACAGTGACCACTGACTACTCACTAGACACATGGGCTCTTCACATGCTCCATTACCACTTCAACATCATTTAACACAATTACACGAGAGGTTTAACTACTATAGGATAAAGCTTAATTATGACTACTGTCGACGAACTCATATTCACAGTCACGCTACTTGCTTCTGTTAGAGGAGCTGATGACAGAGATCACTAAATATCTGGAAAAAAATATTTAAAAGGAGGGATAAAATAAAATACGATACCGTTCATCTAAATAAATAGAAACCTTAACAATTTATTCACTATCTACTTATTTATTGAATTATTATTTTTAAATAAAAAATAATTAATTTTTTATTGAAACTGTAGATAAAATATACAACAAGTATACATAATATATAAAATTGCGAGCGGCTGCTCAACTGTGTTGAGTTGCTAAGAGACACAGATCAGTCAGACAATCATACACA
>NW_027113216.1:342803-343332 GCF_000696795.3 Halyomorpha halys | reverse complement strand
GTCAGACAATCATACACAGCATACTGATCAGTCAGACAATCATACACAGCATACTGATCAGTCAGACAATCATACACACCATACTTATCAGTCAGACAATCATAAACAGCATACTGATCAGTCAGAAAATCATACCCAGCATACTGATCAGTCAGAAAATCATACACAGCATACTGATCAGTCAGACAATCATGTTTTTGGGAAATCTCGGTAACAACTTCGACTGGTGCCAGTCAATCCATTCAATACTAGGGGATGTGGGTAGAAGGGTGTATGAAAGCTATGGGATATGTAACCATATTTTTTTACTTATTTGTATCTTTTTCTTTTTATGTTATTCTGTTTATACTTTCTTTTTTACTTTCTATACTTATTGTGGTTGTTATCTTGTTCTGTTCTTAGCCCTGAAAAAGGCTAGAAACTCTAGCCGAAACGTTGGCACAATAAAATAGGTTACACAAACCTATTTGCGTTTCACTTTGACCGCACCCCCAAACATCTCCTCGTATATTTTTTATATATTATATTA
>NW_027113216.1:335252-336523 GCF_000696795.3 Halyomorpha halys | reverse complement strand
TTTCACTGTTTTAAATTAAATCTGATTGACAATTTACAACATACTATCAAACTTGAATAGTGGAACAGCAAGTACTCACTCTAAGTAAAGTAGAATATAAAAGTGGATTGATTTTTTATTTACTGGCCGTAATACGGATCTATCGGGGAAATAGACTTAAGCGTAATAAGGGAAGATCGTTTTGTAAAATGGAGGTTCTAAAACGTTTACAGGAGGACACAAGAGGAAGATAAAATTGAATTCCACTCGAGGGAGGTTTTGGTTTTGATCCGGGCGGACCTGCTTTTGATTCCGGGCAAAAATCCAATTTAAACAGGGCTCCGGCCTGCGGATCCCCGCCCCCCTCCCTAATTTCGCATACGAGAAAAAGATCCTCCCCCCCCCTCAGTCCAGGCTATTGATCAATTAGTTTAATTTATTTGGACACTGCTTTCACATCCTCTTTGGGATCTTCAAAGGAGTGGTCGGATCGGCCAATAGCTATTTCTGACAGGCTTTATTTTATCCAACACTAGCAGACTGGGCAATCCTTCCCAATTGATAGCTTAAGGGATGTAGATAAATTAACTGAAGGCAATTGAAAGTTTGGTATAAATTAATATATTTAGTTCTTAATATATTGGATTAATATTAATGATTAAATATATACTAAATTTATTTATTAAATAATTCAAATTTTATCCATTATAGTCTCAAAACCTTTTATTTCTCTTATAAGTCCGACGTTTCGGCCAATCAGGCCATCCTCAGGGACAATCTACTACAAAACAGTTTCTATTACATGTATTTAAATAAGACCAATGATCATCATTTGATTTTTTAAAAATCGATTTGTTAGTTTTTTTTAATTCATTTATTTATTTGCTTTTTTTTTGTAAACTGGTCTAATGCGGTGGCTATTATGACTTTGGTTTGATTTTATATTGTTGTCTAATGATAAATTCGATTAATTCAGATAACGGATCAAACGTGGGTTGCGAAGAGGGAAGGTCTGAGAGAGAAATAGGCAGAATAAAATTGTCAAATAGAATGAAATTGTTAAATTAAAAAAAAAGTTATAATATTTATATTTAGTGTGTAGACGAGTATGGATTGGAAAAGGAAAAGGTATGAAAAAAAATTATTTTGATATTTTTGTTATATCATGTAAATATAAGTATTTGCCATAATGGATTGTAGGCAGCATAGCTAAATAAATGATTTTTCTCTTTAGTAATTTACAGAGATATCTGTTTCACTGTTTTAAATTAAATCTGATTGACAATTTACAA
>NW_027113216.1:332910-335200 GCF_000696795.3 Halyomorpha halys | reverse complement strand
TACTGTCATACCGATCATCTGATTGCAATGGGGATTTTTGTACAGGATTTTCCCTGGAATAGCTCAAAGAGAATACATATTTTATGGTTATTCTATGTCTTCAATTTTTATTTTATTTTATTTGTTTGTCTTGATTTGTCTTTTCCTTATAAATAGACAAATAATAGATCTTATAAAAGATGATTTCTTATTCGCTAAAATTAAAAAAAAAAAAATCATATGAGGATTTAAGTAAAGTAGGTCAACATTCTTTTTTTTTTTTAAGAAATAACGAATCATATTCATTTTTAGCGTTTTCTGAAACCTTCAAATACCACTTTTCAAAGAAATTAAAAATTGGAAAATTTTATATTCCGGTGATCATTATTCATATTAAAACTCCTCTGCATTTTATCCGATTGCTATGTTAATAAAATCGTAGGAAAGCTGAATGTCAGTTCCTTCAACCCAGATCAACAAAATTTGATGACCTTACAAAAGTGAAATATTGGTTGAAATATTCAGATAAAGAAAAACTTTTCAAACGTATTATTTTATATCCCCGCTTCTAATTTGTTTAATTTGATCTGGTCCGTGCCCTTTGGTGCAGTTTATAGATCCCTACTAAACACTGCCAGGTTTAGTGTAGATTAGTTAAGTCATATTGAAGTTAGTTCTATTTTGTACGGCGAAAATTTTGGGCTAAAAAATTTTAATTTTAAGATAAACGATTATAAATAACCAAAGAATCCTTAAACAATGGCTAATAACGTTTTATTTTGGACTTTAAAATTTTCTTATTGTTTCAGAAACAACGAAGGATTGAAAAAAGTTACACTGATCTCCATGAAAAAGTTAAAGAAATTTTGCTTCTTTTAGAGACCTATAAATTCGATTTAAGAATTGATTTTTTATTATTAGTTTAACTTGTATACTTTTCTTTCCTCAACCTGCTGGTGTACCTCATGGTAGTATCCTTGGTTCTATCTTTTTTACAGCTGACATCCCAACCCATCCTAACAATATCCTCACCATGTATGTATGATGACATAAGTATATTATCACTAAATAATGACCCTTCCTTCGTATCTCAAACACTCCCACATCACCCCCCTTCGAGAATGGTGTCAAAACTCGAGAGTTAAAATAAATTCCACCAGATAACATTTACCCTCCCTCGTAAACCCATGACTTTCTGCCCTACAGGGTCCTTTAACAATTTTCCACTTATGCTTGTCGAACAAATCCGTTACCTTGGACTACATCTGAACAAACGACTATCTTGAAATCCTCATAAAAGACTGCAAATACGGAAAACTGGACGTCAATTCCCATCTCCAACTTCCAGCAGATTATAAAAGACTCATTTATATGACTATATCCAGGTCAACCTGCACTTACGGAGTTGAGCTTAGGGATTCCACTGAACAAATCAAATCCTTGCAGTCCCAAATCCTTAAGCCCCTTACTTTGTTACAAATCAAGTCATCTATCAGGACCTCAATGTTCCATATGTTTGCGCTTTTACCAGAACCAGATAACCACTATACAGACCCGAGTTCACGCCGTTTTTCGATTTCATGCGCTTTTTAAATATTGCTCGATCTTAAAGTTTCCTCTTCCTGTTTTAAGCTAGTATTTCAAAAGTGATTTAGGACCTAGACCTCCCCGGAGGTCTTACCTGGGCGGGTTGGTGGAGAAGGATTGCCTTTTTTTTGTGTTATGATCTCCTCTCGTGAGGTTGTGACATATCGTACATCGACCAACATACTCGCTATAATTGTCTGTTTGAGAAGCCAGATAAGTAAGGCGGGAGTGGAGGGTTTCACGCCGTTTTACAACTCTAGGCGCTCTCTAAATATTCCTCTATTAGACTATCTTAAAGTTTCCTCTTTTCGTTCTAAGCTAGTATTTCAAAAGTGATATAGGACTGTCGCTTCCTGGGGTTCTTAGCGGGTGGGTCTATGGTGGTCTTGCTTTTTTAAAATTTAAAATTGAGGTAGTTTTAAGAAGTTGAAAAATTGAATTCCAGTATTCATAATAGGAAAATTAAATTATTTATATAATTTATAATTAGTTACCTCATAGCTCTTCAATTATGGACAAAATGGTAGGTTTTTAATTAGAGTAGTTTATTTTTTTTTAATGTATATTTGCTTAAATGTAGCAAATATTTTGAGAGTTCAATTTGATTCAAAGTTAGGTGTTCAAGTTCAAGGTTAGGTGAGTTTTCATTGTATTATTATTTTTTCATATTATAAATTAAACAATAAAGTTGATTATTGGGTTATGGTACATGTTGGATTTTTAC
>NW_027113216.1:328837-332475 GCF_000696795.3 Halyomorpha halys | reverse complement strand
TTATATATTGTACATGAATTATACGATCCTAAGAAAATATTATTGCTGGTTATACATTGTAATAAGATAGAGATTTCCAATAAGCGTAGATATAATTCAGTTATGAAATACCATGTTCCAGCTGGGGGGTGATATTCGAGAAATCCACTCCAAGAGACAGGAATGCAGAGCGGTGTTAGACGGTGGTGTCATCTGGCGTATATAAAGAATTCCTGAGGAGACAATAACAAACTGTGCCGTCCTCCTGAGGAATTTCATTTAGCCTCTTACCTCCTCATCTTTGCCCACCTTATTGTAGCCAAACCCCTTTTATTTTAATACGTGTCTAGCTACCGCTCTACACAAATCCTTCCGATTTTAATAACTGCATTGTGAACCGAGAACCTCTTCTTACCGACCATATAACTATGAGAAGAAATATGTAATAACATAAAGCTAAGGCCAAAAATGGCGAAAGATAGTTGTTATGATGATATGTTGCTTCTGTTTCAGGTTTAAACTATAGTTAACACATTTTTTTTTAATAATTTATTTATTGTTATTTACAACTGTATACACATATATACAACAAGTAAACTTGCTGTAAGTGACATAGTGACATGATAAAGACATGTGGATAATCTACCCATTAATAGAACTCCAAAAACATTTCTAAAGGAGAAGAACTCGAGGCCATCTTCTCTTCAGACGTCTAGGATTATTAGGTAGTGAAGGAGAAGCCAGGTTAGAAACAAGTGGATTTGGGTGGTTGGGAAGTTTATTATGGAAGGAACGGTGTCTGGTTCTGGCCAAATCGGCAACATATGGAACATTGAGGTCCTGATGGATGATTGATTTGTGACAAAGTAAGGAGTATTAAGGATTTTACAAAGGATTTTGGACTGTAAGGATTAGGAGGCCCAAAGCTCAACTCCGTATGTCCAAATATGCCTTATAATAGTCATGTAGATCAGTATTTTGTAATGGATTGGATGTTTGAACCGTTTGTCTAGTAAATGTTGTAATAGTCGGAATCGACGAGCAGTTTCCTGTCTTTTCAGTCTTGTATGAGGATTCCATGTCAGTCGTTTGTCCAGATTTAGTCCTAAGTAACGGATCTGTTCAATAGGAATGAGTGGGGTATTATTAAAAGACACTGTAGGGCAATGTGACGAAGGGTAAATGTGATTTTGTGGGATTTATTGGAATTTATTTTAATCCTATAATAAATTTAAACCTCATCTTAACTAACCTGCATTTTCTCTTTCATTTTACTCGTGAGCACCTTAAATCATGGCGCTTTGTAAATGTATTTCGACAGTGTAAGAATATTTATGTAAGTTGTTGCTAGCAGAGGTAATTCCTACCTATTGCAATGCCAACCTCTTTGGATTAGAGATAACAGTGTATGTTCTATCATACCTAGTTCGAGTGTGTGCAGTTTACCCGTTATTTCATACTTCTTCACCCATTTTATTCAGTCTGTCAACCTATGTTCACCTGTTTCACTCCCATCTACACCACCTTTTATCAATTTCACCTACCACTATCTATCTTTAAACCTATACATTTTCACCAATGCAAGTATCTCACAATTTCTTAATATTTATCTTTTTTTTTCAATAACCCACTCATAATAGCAATATTAATCACCTTATATTAATAGCAATTAAAACTTGTACAATATTGTAATAGTATCTACCCTTATTATTAATTATTATTTTTGTAACTAGAGCTCTTTGAGCTATTTTATTTTGTAGTTCTATGAATCCATTTAGTATCTTTCGATTTTCTTATTAAATTTTCTTTTCAAATAAACTCATTCACAAAGACCTTAACATCCCATTCGTTGCAGATTTGACCCAAAACAGATATGCGTCTTTTCATTCCAAACTCCTTAACCATCATAACTCATTAATTCTTAATCTTTAATCTTTAAAAATCCCTGATAATCCTCCGAGGCGTCTGAAGAGAAGATGGCCACGGGACCTTCTAATTTAAATTAGATAATTTAAATGTTTGAAGTACCACCAATGGGTGGTTCCTTTCCAAGATTTTCAAGTGTATATGAAACATACTACATATTTACCTATTGTATTATTTTGTACAGTTGTAAATTACATTAAATAAATAATTTAAAAAAAAAAATCTTTTTTTCTTCTACATCATTTTTATCTATCAAAGAACTTTTCTTTAAGTTTTGTTATGTCATGTAAGCTTGATTAATAGTAAATTATCTAATTTGTATTGGAAGGAGAGTATTTTAAATCATAAAAAATTTTACTCCTCCTTTCCTCATTCTGTCATCTCTTTATTTGTGATTTTTATTAATTTTCTTAATATTCACCTTTTTCATATAACTATAACTTGAATTATATTTATTTATACCGGGTGTAGGTCTTAATTCAGCGTTGTGTAATCCTCTAAATTCTCCCGTTGATTCATCCTTTTTCGGTCCGAATATTTTGCGTAATACTTTATTTTCGAAAACCTTAAGACGCTGTTCATTCCTTAGTGTTAGAGGGGTCTCCACATCCATAAAGAACAGTGGGAAGAATAATAGTTTTATAAATTCTATTTTTTAAGTTTTTCGATAGAAGGCGTGAGCTAAGCGGTTTCGAAATTGAAAAATAACAAGCATATTCCGCCTTCAACCCAGCTTTTATTTCCTCACCAATTTCGTTTTTTCTGGTTAGCGTAGAACCTAAATACTTAAACTTATCTACCTGTGCAAATGTATTTCCTCCTATATCTATATTAACGAAATTGCTCGCGATTCTACCGCTTTACTCCTTATAATATTATTTATAGACTTTATGAATATAACATTTTTTTTAACTGTTTTTATTTTAATGTTTTACCAATTCTATAATCTTTGTATATTGTTTTTTTCTTTTAGCCGAGACAAAGCTCTGCAAAGTGGGGTGAAATTTAGATACCTTTATTGACCTTCCTACAATACATAATTTATATATTTTTTTGCATTAATTTAAATAATGGCCATTTTAAATAAATAAAGATCCTGACCTTAGTCATTAGCTATTAATCTGTTATTTCAGTATTCTGCTAAGACGAGCTCATTTCAATCCCTGCTTCACTAAACCGCCAATTACCCCTAACGACTCTAACCCCTGAGGTCCCTCTCGTTAGTTAATATATTATAATTTATACGGCTATCAATTATCACAGACCCGCCGATAACTGCGCACTTCTATTTAATTGACAAGCCTCTCGCCTATACTTCCGAACGACCTAGCAGACTCAATTATTTTTTAGAGAGAAGACCCTCGATGAGACAGGGTGAGTCACAAAGGGGCGTAATGAGAAGACCACGCGACCCGTAGGCTGCACCGGATTACCCCAGGCTCCTCGACTCCTCAGGCTCACATAAATCACCTGCCACGCCAGTGGGTCATGTCATGTATTAATATCCCGTTCCAAACTGTCGGGACCCATTGTGGGTATGTGCTTTAGTGACTGCTGTTGCGAGATAGTCGGAACCATACATCAAACGCTCAGCACTAGATGCATGTCTCATTGATTGACAATTATACAAATATAATTACACAAAATATTGTAATTTTATCTCTATAAAGTAACAGCAACCAGCAATCCCTTTTAAAAGGTTTCCAATCTTGTATGCAATGTTACCTGTCAAA
>NW_027113216.1:324540-328720 GCF_000696795.3 Halyomorpha halys | reverse complement strand
CAAATAGTAGAAATATACTAATTTAATGAGCCAACGTTTCGCCCCACGTTGCAGGGCTTCTTCAGGGCTATTTTGACTGCCGTCGTTGGCTCATTAAATTAGTATATTTCTACTATTTGAGTTTTTCTTGACCGCACCCGGACCATATTCCTTTCATCTTCACACACGGTCAATCAATAATCTTCCATTAATTTAAATTAGAAGGTCATCTTCTTTTCAGACAATCAGGAATTGTTATGAATGAAAGATTAAGAATTAATGGGTCAGGATGGTTAAGGAGTTTGCAATGAAAAGACACATATCTGTTTTGGGTCAAATCTGCAACGAATGAGATGTTAAGGTCTTTGTGAATGAGTTTATTTGTGACGTAATAAGGAGCATCAGGTTTTTTGGATTGTAACAAGAAAAAAACTAAACATGTAAAAAATAAAACATAAAGGTAGTTAATATATATTCAAATAATAACTGATAATTTTCAATAACCTGTGATGGGGGTTGCTGAATAGTTCGGCGATTATGAAGGCGGGCACTGCGGCCGAGAGTAGAGTAGTGTTGGGTGGCCCCGTGTTGATTCATTCCATTGTTGATTCATATTGGAAGAAGATAGTTGACCCTATGAAGTAGACTGTAGGAAGATAATGTGAGTGGCAGTCAATAAAGGTATCAAAATAGTAAATGTAAACTATTTATTGTTAACCAATGTTTCGCCCCACTTTGCAGGGCTTAACCAGGGATAAATGAAAACAAGGGGATAAAAGCATTATAGAATTGACAAAACATTTAAAAAAAAATGTTATATATATATAAAAAATAATAAGATAAGGAAGTATACATTTAGGTGGACTAGAAACTAGTTACTAATACATATAACCAAGGCCCTGTTTCATAATGAAAGCTAATAGTATTAGTTCATAGTGCAAGTGTAGAAACTAGTGTGGTAATAGTACAAATACTTATTTTTTTCATGATAGGGATGACTATTAGTGATATTACAGGAAGTAAAAAATACTAAAGTACAAGTTACTATTGTACAAGTCTGTGTAATTGAATTAAGATAAATTTACAACACTAATAGTATTAGTTTGTACTTTATTACGAAACAAGGCCCTGGTGTGACGTTCTAAATACAGATTTAGACAAATAAAGTGTAGAAGAATACTCGTAAGAAATAGTTATAAATATGTCAAAGAGGTAGGTGTAAAAGATAAAACGAATAGGTGAAGTAAATATGGCATAGGGAGATATAGTGATAATTAATTATAGTAATTATATAGTATTATATGATATAGTAATTAACTTTTTAGTTACGTGTATTCTTATAGAATTTAGATTTATTTTAAAATTTGTTGTTTGTTATTGTATTCAAAAATTGTTTTTTATAAAAAAAATTTAATTTTAGTTAGATTGTTCATCTTTGTGGTAATAGAGGTAGGATATGATTGTTATAGTCTATATGGTTGTTATCACAATGAAAGATAACCTTCAAGAAGGTTATTATTCTTCTTAAAAATTTTATAATGATAACATTATAAAAAGTTTTTTTTATTAAATAAGTGACAATAATATGATTCAATATTAGCATTAATGACAAATTAAGAAGTTAATTATACTTTGTATATAAAATAGTTTTATCAGGTAAATAGTTTATGAATAGTTTTGATGATTATATGATATAATAGTAATGGTGTAACCATATGTTTAAATTTTGTTGAATTTGGTCTTATAGCAACCTGAAGATGGGGGATAATCCCGAAACATCGTTGTTGTATATGTAATAAATTGCTACATTTAAACAAGGAAGATTGTATCATTCACCAAATTCATATTAAATCTAAAAAATATAAAAAATATATTTTGTTTTATTTTTATCTGGGTCTTAAGAACGCATCTGATCCGTGAAAATTACCACTTTAAAGTTGGTCAAAAATTGAAATCTCTTCGATAATCTTTCGTTGAAAATGATCTTTCAGTTTGAAATTCCGAATTTAAATGCGCTTGAAGAGAACTAAACGTTACAACGTCAACTTGAGTAACTGAAAAAAAAACTTCATTCATCATAACCGAGTCTGGCCGAGTTTCGTTTCGAAATTCACAAACTTCATTCAAAAAAGTGAGTGTAAATCGATTGTTGGATAGCCAATACACTTGAGGACTGAGAAATGCCTTTACAACAGGGCCCTTCCACTTTCCCGCCATGCATTTTGCTTATCCCCCTCTTCATCTCTAGTTATTTCCCCTCAAGAAACGTGGCTCACCTCACAACAATATTTAGTACATTTCCGCTACCGTCTTGAAGTAATTCGGTGTAGATTTATTTTCCAAATAAATGGACTATTTCAATGTGGCTTGATCCGGATGTAAATATTCAAAAATTATAAGGAAAAATTAATCTGTAGTATATAGATTTATATAAGAAGCCATAGATTTTTTATTATAACCCATTTTTACTTTATCAATAGTCATTAAGTGTTGAAAACCTGTCGCATACACTTGTATTCGGTGCTTTTATTGTGATTTCTTGTACAGTTAGCTCATCGTCATCAATTTCTAGAGAAGGTTATCCACACTAGTGTCACCAGCTAAAAATTGTTGAAACCACCGGAGAATAGTCCATTCGTTACAAACCCTTACCCGAACGATTAAAGTTTCTTCTTTGCTGAGTGTCCAAGTTTAAACCTTTTTTATTTATTTATTTATTAATTGTGATTTACAAGTAATAAATACTATAAGTAAATATGTTGCATGTTTCATTTACACGTTAAAATCTTAGGAAGGAACCACCCATTGCTGGTAATTCAAGCATTAATTTAATTAAACTAATTACCACAATTGTATTCATAAACGCAGTAAACTGTATTATATATTTGTTACAATCAACAGTAAAGAAGTAATAAAACCAAAATGGTCACACTTGCACTTAACGATGATAGATATGGTCTGGTTGTTTAATGGTCAAAATTAATAGTCGAATTGTATTTAAACCACAGGTCAAATTAATACGCAAACAGGGTTCTGGTAATACACTATAATAGTCATAAGCAACAATAAAAATGTCCAAACAAACACATAAGGTACGGCACAGGGCAGGTGATGAATTATACTAGACGACTAAGAAGAAACAGCTGATTTAAAAAATGTAAACGTCGGCCTGTTGCTAGGCAACGCCTTAGCAACTGTTTAACAACCCTCAGCGAACGTTACTTTTACACAATGGATATAAAATATTTTTATTTATTTATTTAATGTGATTTACTTAACAAGTAATAAATACAATAAGTAACTATGTTGCATGTTTCATTTACACTTGAAAATCTTGGGAAGGAACCACCCATTGGTGGTAATTCAAACATTAATTTAAATTATATGGTCCCGTGGCCATCTTCTTTTCAGAGGCCTCGGAGGGATATCAGGGATTGTTAAGGATGAAAGATTAAGAACTAATGGGTTAGGATGGGTAAGGAGTTTGGAATGAAAAGACACATATCTGTTTTGGGCTAAATCTGCAACGAATGGGATGTTAAGGTCTTTTTGGATAAGTCTATTTGTAACGTAATAAGGAAACTCAAGAATTTTGGATTGTAAGGATTGGATGCGGGAGGAATTTGATGGCTTGGCAGAGCCCCAGAGCTCAATTCCATATTAGTTTAAAACTAAAAAAAAAAAAGATACTCGGAAATCGCATGTTATCATAGTCATATTTGATGGTATAATAAACAATGTATAATCAATTAAAATAATAATAAATATCATCAAAAGAGAGAGAATTAATGACGGCTATTTATAATCCATAAACATAAACGTAGCAAGCAACCTAAGTACACTAATCCCACTTTGAATTTCTGAAATATTAAAAACAGACATTTTTTTATTTTATCTTTTTATTCATGATATCTATAGGTTGGTGTCAGAATAATACATAAAAATGATCTCAATATACAATATGAATTGATCTCGAGAGATAAAACTATATTGAACTTGATAAATACTAAAATGAAAATAAAATAATAGTTATTAAAAAATAAAATAAAATTAAACAAATAATAATAACTGAAAGGACTTTAATGTGAATAATAATGCTGCAAATTTACAATTAATGAATTAAAATAATAATGAGAATAAAACAAGGTGATACAGAGAGAGAGAAATACTTTATTTATCTATGCTGCCTAAATACATCAGG
>NW_027113216.1:323480-324200 GCF_000696795.3 Halyomorpha halys | reverse complement strand
GTTTCAATTTATTCCTATTTTTCCTTCTCATTTCTGCTCCTCCAATTTCACCCTTTCACAATTTTATAATTCACTCGATCAACAAATTCGCTCTCTGGAATTCACACTCCTAGATCCTCTTCAGTGACCCGCTAAACAAATTCAATATTAGACGGTAATTTGAGATCAGACCATCATTCATAGTCACAGCAGTAGATGAGTTTACCAAAAACAAACAAATAGATACATTTTACGAGAATAAGACTAACACATTGATTAAAAGGAAAATGGAATAAAAAACCGGTTACAGGAAACACTTGAATGGATAAATAAGTTTTAAAAAAAAGACAATAGTACTAATAAAATAAAATAATTTAATGAATAAATATGTTAAAACACACAAATAGAGAGGTCAACATATTAAAATAAATAAATAAATACAATAAAAATAAGGATCAAGTAATCTCTAAATGAATAATACCTATAACTAAACACTCACTTATATAGCTAATTTTAATCCTAATATAATATATAATTATGTGGAGTTAAGAAAAAATACCGGGAGATATGGTCATTTGGTGAATCAAAATTAGTTATTGGGGAATCATAGATGAAATTATCCACTCAAATACTTCTTTTTTAGTTTTCTTTGAGGTTGATTTATTAATTAGTTCTTCTGGTAAGCGATTGAACAGACATAGTAACATATCTTCAAGCTATATATACTTTTACCAAATATAT
>NW_027113216.1:319418-320274 GCF_000696795.3 Halyomorpha halys | reverse complement strand
AACGCTGCACGATAGTTTGAAAGTATGACTTATATTTACAAGCCTTCCAAGATAGCTCATGTAATCTACTCCTAAAAACAAATTTTCCTTTCCAAAATATTTTAAGACTAAAGACATCTTTTAAATGAAAACGAGTCAATTAAAATCATTCCTGGCGTATTTATTATTTTATCTAAGAAATAGAAAACAACAGTGTATGGAACTGAAGAAATGTGAACAGTGTCCTTGGGGATGACGTGTTAGAGGTGGTTCGTTAGGTACAGTGCTACAATGGCGGGAATTACAACTTGGAAGATAGGGGCATTCTCTTCACTCTGATACTGTTGAAGAAATACAAGCTTTGTTGGAAAACAATACCTATACACATACGCATTCCAGAAATGGGTGTGCTAGTTTTTTTTTTTTTAATATAAGAAATAGTGCAATAATAACAGATATAGAAAACTAATCTTTATAGCGATCATTAAAAAACAAAAATCGTTGAAATTAATTACAAAATGATATTGATTTTATGGAGTCAACGAGCTGAAAAGCTCATATATAAATTTTTGATTATAATAAAGGCTTAACGAAGCCGAAGATTCGATGCCGATACCATCAATCATTCTCTACACACATCTGTCCAGTGAAGCTCTTCTAAATCCAAATTTACTAAACCAGTCTTAACCCAATCCTCTCATCTAAGTTTTGGACAACCTAAATTTTGTCTGAACAACTATAGATCAAGTTGTTGTTGGCTTTAGGGCATAAAACCCTGAGGTCATCAATGCCAATGTTTCGCGCTTTATAATTCTATTTCATTTATATTTATAATTCTATTTCATTTATATTTATAATTCTATTTATATTTATATTT
>NW_027113216.1:311747-316001 GCF_000696795.3 Halyomorpha halys | reverse complement strand
TTAATTTGTTTGGCGGGCTTTCATTCCAAATGGCTTGCCAACTAGATGATATTTCATTGAAAGACTTATTTCTGCCGCGCCCTGACCTGGAAGAGAGTCTATAGAGAGAGAGACTATGGCTCAAGTTTTTTTAGCAAATATAAAAACCACTACTCCTACGAAGATAAACGTCACGAACCACTTTATAGTGCATTTAACTATATTTAAGTTGAGTGTCGACAGACATACGTCTCATAGTTCCTAAGACATAGATTCTACCAAATGAATTCACTAACTACTGATTTTTCAGTACATTTTTTAGGTAATTTTTTTTTTTAAAAGCTATGTTAAATAGCTCTAATAACTAAAAATAATTGCCTTACAATATTACTCTTTTAGAATTATTCCCATATATAAAAGTCTTAAAATAGGAATTTTTATAAGAGAAAATTAACAAGTAGGTACAGGTACATATTTCGGGAAAGGTAATATAGACGATTTGATGAATATTAAAATTAAAGGAAGAGAAAGATCTGAAGCCGATTAGCTGGCAGGCAATTACTTTAATTGGTACCGCCTCTATTGACAGTCGCTTCCCTTTGATTTTGTTTGATCTCGAGTCCGCGGCCGGTCCGGTACAAATACAAACTAAAACAAAACAAAACAAAACAAATACATTCTAGTGCTCTTTGATCCTTCCGATAGTCTCCAAGTGAAACGTCGAATTAAATTATTCACTATAGTGGTAACTAAATAGGCTTTGCTGGTACTCAATCAACAGTTATAAAAAACAAATTACAATTGTCATGCTAATTATTTGTCCATTAATATATTATTAATTTAATTAAGATTGTTCACGCCTAGTTAAATAAATTTGTAAATAGTATTTTATTTTATTTAATTTATTTACATTATTTTTTTTTTTAGATGGTTTTTAATTTAAAAGATGTATTTATGTTTAGTACATTAAACCCAGCAATGCTTTGCTATTGCTATATTTGAAGATGTATATACATTAATTGAAAACTATTGAAACTTGGACATTATTAATAATAATTAATAATCTATTTATTGAAGTGATAAGACGGTAACTACAGATTAGATTAGATTAGATTTTTATTCAGGGCGATCAACATCTAGGTTATTACACCCTTTTTACTTTATTTCTTTTCTTGTCTTTGACATTTAATAGTTGAATATAGACTATTTCCTTTTTTACACTGGTCGGTATTGGTGGATTATATTTTAGTATAAAGTTGAGTTTCTTTCAGAAATTTTATTATTTTGTCTGTGGATTCTGCTGAGTCTTTAAGGACCAATTCTCTTTTACGAGGAATTTTATTATTTTCAAAGGCTTGACAAAATGATAAGCATTCTTCAATTATATGCTTTATCGATAATGAAGACTGACAGGTTTGGCATATAGGTTGGTTCTATTTTGTGATTAAGTGGAGGTGTGTTAATTTGGAATTTCCTATTCTTACTCTTGCAACAAGCACTTCTTCTCTTCTGTTTTCCTTTATGGCACTTGTCCACTTTTGTGTGTTTTTTTAAGCATTTCTTAGTTTATTGGTGAGTGGTACGTCAGCCCACATTGAATCCCAACTTTTTCGGATTCTGTTCTTTAAAAATGCCTTTATGTCTTTCGGCTCGTAAATTTGGAGTGGTGGAACGTTCATTGTAGCATCCTCTTTAGCCGCTTTATCCGCTGTCTCGTTTCCAGGTATTCCTGAGTTCCCTGGAGTCCAGAGAAAGGATACACTTTTTTAAAGATGTTTTAGCGTGTGAATTTTGTCTATCTCAGGTCTCCTTTGACTGAAGTTTGATGGTCTCTGGAGTTCAGACATTGAATCTGTACAAATAAGTATGTTTGAGTATTCACTTTCTATGGATAAATGAAGTGCTGTTGAAATCACCTGAAGTTCAGCTTTAAATATTGTTGAGTATGTGGATAATTTATATCTTTTGGGTGTCCCATGTATTATTATTGCAAAACCAACATTTTCATTTTGTTTGGAGCCGTCAGTGTAAATTATTTCATAAGGTAACTACAGTAGCATAAATGGTAACAGAGAACTTCTCTGTATAAACGTTAGTACTGGTCCGATTTAGTTGATTTTCTTATTCTCTTAGCTAATTTGATTAAATATGATATTTTCATATATATCTACTACATAATATATACATAATAAGTATGAATAGTTTTTATACAATAACCCTCATTGTGCTTCAATATAAGTTATTTTTAATTTCTTTGAATAATGTTTTTTGAGGGTATCAGATAACTCTAAAAACAAATATGGTTTGCTTTTACCAAAAGAAAAAAATGTTAATCTACTTTAGTATAATCCTCATCATGTATTTTTTTTTAGTGAATAAAAATTATATAATAGAATTAGTAATTTTTTTTCAGATAGAGACAGATCTATTGGCATTTAAGAACCATGTAAAAAAAAATATATACTTTTTGAACTACGCGCCAAAAATGCTCAATTATAAACTTTTTTATTCTTCAAAAAGTCGGATCAGTCGATAATCTTCTCGGGAAAATCCTGAACATTTAGCAAAGAGCCACACCAGAATCGGGTGAACAACAGCGCATAAAGTACCGACAAACAAATATTCATTTTTAATTATCAAAAACTTTATATATAACTTTTACTTTTTAAAAAGCTATATCCCGAGAACTATTGGACTTAAATAGCTCTTTTAGGGTTAATTTTTCAGAAAATTTACTCTTCTTTAAATAATGTTCTCTTAGATTTTCTAGTATTATCGGTAGTTTTTAAGATACAGAGCTCCGAATGAAAAATCAATGTTTTTTTAAGGTTTTACACAGCCGCCATTTTTTAATCCCCCTACCTATACTTGGCAGACTCATCAATTTTGACTAGTGATTATACATAGTTTTTATTGAAGTAATCAAAAATTGGGGTGGGATAACTGCCTTTTTTTGTTCCCGGCTCTTGTACTATCAATAAATTTACTCTTCTTCAAACGATTAGATTTTCTAGTGTTGTTGGTAGTTTATCAAAGGTAATAATGAGGTTCAAATAAAAAATTCTAATGTTTTGAATTACCACTATTCTTTATTCCCCTTACCTATACTTGGCAGACTTGTTAATTTTGACTATTAATTATATGCAGTTTTCATTGAAATTATAACAAATTGGGGTGAAATAACTGCATTTCTTTATCACGGCTCTTGTACTGTAAACATTAAATTCTTCCAATGGCTCTCGAAATAGATTTATTAATGTTTCTTTTTACTTCTACTGAGATTATTTAAACCCCTTAGACTTCTCTTTTCTGTGACTTATTGCATTGTACTAACTTGAATGAGATTGTTGCCCGAGTGATCCTATAATACTCCTCTTGCGGTTAGTTAGGGGCTGCTCATGCTGACTGGCAGGAAACTGGCTTGGGATAAGGCGCATCTTATCAAGGAATAAAGGTTGAGCTGGGGTAGAACATTGCATCTTGATCTCTTGTAACAAACAAAAGGTACTTGACTATATTTTACCCACATAACAATTACGGATTAACGGATATCTAGATCATCAGAAATAAAAGATCTTTGAGAAATTTTACTCTGATATGGTCGAGATAGTGCCATATATTTTCATTAAATCATTGAGTGAAGAATGTAACTTCATTAATACCATTTTTGGTTGTTGTTTTTCACGGGCTATGGTGGGTCAAGAGACAAAACGATGGAACCATGTCACTTGGAAATTCGTTTACCGTTGTATTCTGTAGTTTTAGTGCTTTTTGTACCATTTTCAGCGATTAAAAGACTTATAAATAAAAAATCATACATTTTATTGGTGGACCAACTGTAATGAATTCAACATATACATTTGTTTCAGACTGGTTAATATCTATAGAAATTCGACTTCTAGTTTTAGAATCAAAAAAATCTGTTTGTTACCATGTTTTATTTACTACCAGCTATCACTTACAGTAACTTAATACTAATATTATATATTATTAAAAATTCAGCTTTAAGTGATCAGATATAATGAAAAACTTTAATTAAAAAAAAAATATAGATACCTTGTTTTACGACCGAATCCCTCTAACAGATTTCGAAGTTATTAAACAGCAGTACGTTTTTTGTTTTGTTTTTTCACCTGAACATCATTATATAAAATGAAACAAACAGCTTTCTAGGAAATCAAGTCAAGAATAAAATTGATATAAAGAGAAAATGGTTGAGGGGGTTGGTTAGTGTAGGACACAATATGTTTCATTATTAAGAGAGAGAGAAATACT
>NW_027113216.1:303528-306917 GCF_000696795.3 Halyomorpha halys | reverse complement strand
AAGGAACTTCATCAATTCATCTTGATGAATTGGAAGAATGAAATCATATTTCATTTTTTCCAAATCTTTTTTAAATTTCTTATTTTTATCCTTTCAAGTGACTTGTAACGTATTATTGACCTTCCGATTATCTTGCCATCTCTTCCAACGTACTTTTTAAACACAAAATGACACCACACGAGCCACCTCATTTTGATTCTCCACCTCTTCCAAGCAGGTTCGTCGATCAAGTTCTCTTTTTTCTCATATTTCTTTTACACTCTTCACCTCCTCTATTCTTCCCCTATTTCCCCGTACCCACGTTATATCAGTTATGGTCCCCATATTATTACAGTCGTACTTACTAATTACTACTTTTGTCTTTCTTAACTTTATATTTTGTCTCTTGTTTCTTGCATTTTGCTTACATATTTCATTAATTGCATAAATTTTTTGTCTCTCTTTTTTCATAGCTTTAATTTAAATTATTATTATTAAATTAAAATATCCATATTTATTTGTTTCTTTTGCTTTATATAACATTGTATTTTTATTTCCTTGGCCCTGTTATATTACTTACATATTTAATTACCTACATATTCGTTTTATTCCCTACTTCTTTCATTATTTTTAATAATTTTCATTTTGGACATATTTTTACTAACTAAATTTTCATATATATATTATTATCTCTTCTTTCATACTATTTAATTTTAATATCTTTTTATAATACTTAAACTATTCATTTTTTCTACTATTTACACTATTGTGCACAACACTATTTATATATCCATAATTGTTAGCTATTTTATTATTTTGTAATGATTCTATATATTCTTTTATTTATTGGTCGTTATCTTGTTTTTTGTTCTTAGCCCTGATGAAGGCTAAAAATTCATCAAGAATAGAATTAATTATATTCAAAAAGATAGACCCCGTTTAAACAGTTATATTATGTTATAGGATTAATGAAGAGCTGATCGCAAGTAAGATAATTAGGACTAAACCAGGAGACAGAGCTTCATGGTTAGGGACGGCATTAAGTTTGATCTAGCAGATTGGATACCTCACTAAGTCGCGACCACAGGGTCTTACCATACATGCTCATCCAACCCACCTGGAAGGCAGGTAGCTAATGAACACGAGAGAAGGTGAAGTGTGGGCGAGTAATTGTAAGGGCCATATTGTTAGCACATCTTGTGAGGAGGCAACTCCTTGCGGGAGGTTTTAATTCCTTCCCTGTGCCACGAGGAGGGTACTTCAATGCCACCCTCCCGTTTGTTTTTTTTCCCCACCTCCTTGTCACTTGCTAAATAATTCCTCTTCTTCCTGAACTGGAAGTCCTGGTTTCCTATTGGTTCCGGTCTGTCTCTGAAGGTTTTTTTTTCTTTTATCTGAATTATTTTCTTGAAAAGAGTAAGAACATTGAATAGTGCAAATTTAAATTTTAACTTAAAGCACCATACTCGTTGGTTAAAAAAAAATTCAATATTTGAAAAAAAAATTGAAGATCGATGATTGACCGTGTGTATTAAAAGGAAAATGGCCCGGTGCGGTCAAAGGAAAACTCAAATAGTCTTGAAACTATTTATATTGAGCCAACGTTTCGCCCCACGTTGCAGGGCTTCATCAGGGCTAAACAAATATACAATCACTTAAACAACATAAATAAACAAAGTAACCGGCGCTGATGCAGGAATAAAACCGCTTGAATTGACGTTCCAACTCCCTCACCAACAAACGGCTCAACATTCACTGACCATCCTTTTTCTCATATTTTTCTGTTACTATAAAAATTCGTATTTTAGGGTATACCGAAGAGAAAATTCTAAGGGACTAATAGTTTATGATAAAATGATAAAGGAAGGGTGAAACAATAGTTTTAAGAAACTCAAATATTTGCTCAATTATAACTTTAAAATAATATTAATAATAATAATTTCTGATCAAAATTTATTTACAGCACAACAAATAAATAGTTTTTTTCAATAACTAAATAGATACTTAATGTTTCAAATCACCATAATAATCAATGGAGTCGTCATCTTTGTTTGGCCACGTTTCTGGTATCACATGAAATCAAGCAAATTTGACAATATGGTAAAAACAAAAGTTTATTCTCAGTCAAGAAAATAAACAAAAGTGTTAATATAAATTGATACGATGCGATCATAAAATCGATTTTTTTTTTATGCTCAACACTCTCGAAAAGAGACCTAGAGACCCTGATATAATATAAATCCTAAAAGTTAAAATAAATCGATATACAAGATTTATCATGAAATCATTTTATTTTCATTTTCAATATCTTAGAAAACATATAAGGAGATCCTTGTATTTTAGAAATCATAAAAGTTAAAATAAATTGATAAACCAACGCCCTATCTTAAACTGGATATAAATTTCATATTGCATATTTCATATGGAACCAGTGCATAACAGATTTTTCTGTTTTTTTTCTTAAGTAATTGGAATTACAATACAATTACTTAGAATTTTGGGAGAAAAATAACAATTCCTTAAGACTATAATTGATAAATCTGGCTTGGCTCAACTTGTAAGTGTGATTATAGATTGGGTTAATTAAGGTACAGTAATTGTAATCGTGGATCCATAGTTAAAATTATAGTAATTTATGAAGTAATTGAAAATATAGTTACTATTACAGTAATTCATGAAGTAATTGAAAATACAATTACCATTACAGTAATTTATGAAGTACCTGAAATTACATTTACCATTACAGTTGTTTATAAAGTAATTGAAAATAAAATTACTATTACAGTAGCTTATGCAGTAATTAAAAATGCAATTACTATTATAGTAGTTTATGAAGCAATTAAAAATACAATTACTATTACAGTAGTTTATTTAGTAATTTAAAATACAATTACCATTACAATAGTTTATAAAGTAATTAAAAATACAATTATTTCTAACTGTTATTGAATTTCTGAATTTCAAAATTATAGAAATTGCTAAGAAATTAAAATTATAATTACTTTTTGTCCAACTCTGACCTAGATTTAACAGCACATGTAAATGCAAATGCTAATGAATGAACTACATTGAATAATCGATCAATTCACTATTACCATTACAAACTTGATGATTCTAGATAATCGATTCAGAGTAAATTTAATCTAGGCTTCATATTCCTGTTACTAGACTTCCAATTGCATTGCGTAACAGATTAAATATTAGCTTTGACTCATTCAACTGTAGATGGACTCGTTTCGAAATCAATAATTTCTTCAAATACAAATTGAATATCATCTTTGTTTACTAAAAATGTTTTAATAAATAATAATAGTAGTAACCAAACATTTACAATGTAAACTCTACCTGCTGGTTGAAATCAAATGTTTCGATTATCACCGAAATTGTTTTTTTAAAATAGTGAATAAAGA
>NW_027113216.1:301781-302667 GCF_000696795.3 Halyomorpha halys | reverse complement strand
GATGACATGAGGCAAAGATGGTTCTGGTACACTCAGTAATGATACAAAAATAAGTAAAACTTATTTGTGTCGACGTTTTGACCTGAATTGCATGCCTTCGTTAGGGCTGAAAAAAATATTTAAAAAACGAGAAACAACCTTAATTCATAGAAAAAGAAAAATTTATCAAACAAAATAGGAAACATATATAACAATAACTTAACTAGATAGTTGATGAAACTAACTGAAGATAAAATATAATATTGAAAAGATAAAAATTATAAAAAATAAATAATAAAAATAAGTTTAAATCAGACAGTGCTCATGTAAATAAAGAAATTAAAGTAATAATAGGTGCAGAAGAAAATGTAAATGATGAAAAAATTGAAGTGCATACAGTAAATTGTGCATAAGAAATCGATATACATGATACACAGGGCAAGAATGAAAACTACATATATGTCTCGTTTAAACGGAAGATTTGAAACAAGGAGCGCCACCCATACTATAAGTATATTACTAATTGGTAATACTAGCGCCCTATATGGCCGAGATAACAAAAGAAACTTGGATGCGAGCTGTGGCCAAAAGCAGAGAAGAAACAGCCGTATTTTCTCCAGGCAAGCAGTATCTTTTCTTCTTTCTAATTCGGTGGAAAACCGTGAGTGAGTTGAGAGATGTTTCTGAAGTGCCCTCCGACAGCCGAGAAGAACGGAAATAGAGGGATGTGGTGAAGAAGAAGAAAGAACTGTAAGTGACCTTCCTTTTATATATGATTCACACCATCACCATCCATCATCATCAACACACACAGAGAAAGAAATTTATTCAATCATGCTGCCCAAATACATCGGGTTGCCACATTACACAGCATACTGATCAATCCGTGATCGGACATATATAAATT